>NC_066511.1:3901633-4029133 GCF_024679095.1 Eriocheir sinensis | reverse complement strand
GAATAAAATGGTGGATAATTGGAACATAATTGTCACTCACGGGGTGAATGCCAATACGATAAGTGGTTCCAAGAAAAGATTACATCCTATCCATGCTGTTTGGTTTATAGCATTATTTTCTTGCAATTTTTTTTGTCCATGTAATATATAGTTACTGTCCTCCAAAATCTGTCTTGCCTCAGCCATGCAGTCATGCAGTCCTATCACTCTTCAATCCATACAGCCCCCTTTCACTCATCACCACTACCACTCTCCCCTTCACCACCACTCAGCCACACTTCACTCCCCTTGCTACCCCACCTCCTCCCGCTTTCCAAACACATCATACCTTTGAATTATCCGCCACCCATTAATGATAATTTCTCCTCCCCACTCACAGGCCACTACACTTTTTAGTCCATCTCAGCACATCGAATATTATCGCCTCATAGTTCCTCCTGGTCGTGACAAAATACATTACACTCCAAGCTGTGTTATGGAAACGTGTCAACACCTATTCCAAAAAGGTTGCTAAAGTCATACTTTCCCCTCCCATTTGCACCGTTGTCGATGAGGTGCGGCGGGTATTTGGAAGGCGTGGGTTGGTGGTTTGGGGATTAGTCTTATGCTGGAAGTACGACCAAAAGTCAGTTCTATTAATGCATCATTACACTAAAAGCTCAACTCTTGTTACAGGGTTTCATTGTGGGCTATTTCTTGCCTCCGAGGTGCAGTGGTTAGTGTGGCTTCCTACAAATCTGCGAGCCTGAGTTCGAATCCCGGCCCGGGCAGTCGAAGTGCAGCTCACCCAGCTGTTCATCCACCCTTTCGGGCTGGTCAATAAATGGGTACCTGGGGAAATATTGGGAAGGTAAACTGTGGTAACCCGGATGTGTCACTGGCCTTGTGTTCCGGGGTGATGTGTTCTCACCCACTACAGGGTCAAGGGCCAATGCGACAGAGATGAGCACCGCAGCCACGCGCAGCTATTTCGTATCACCCAACTTTACCTTTATTTCGGGGTGTTTATGGCGTGCAAGACGAGAAGTAACGCCAAAACTGACTTGGCAATTCTGGCTCCAAGTCTTTTGGAGTCGACAGGATTATCGTGGAGTGGACGATTGAAGGGGACGTCAGGTATCGACGCCGCCCTCCTTTCGGTCTTAATTAGGCCCATCGATTTATTGACACGTGTATAAGGGTCACGGCCGGTCTTGAGGGTCGTTGTTATACTGAAACAAGGTCATCGTGTTCCACATCTTTCCTAAACACTACGTTAAGATCTTTACATTCATGTTTACTTGATTTGCTTGTAAAGCCCTTGGCGAGGGCAAATCGTTGATGGTAGAGTGCGCGTTCAAATTTGCGCATTCGAATCTGGGGTACGATTGATTACTGTCGAATGAGTGTTCTAAAGTAGGTAGCGAAAGGTCACAAGCGGGATGTTCTACTCTGCCTTTGCGAGGCTCAATGATTATCACTTCTGTCTACAAATCTGATAGCGTGGTTTTGAATCTGGGAAGCACAGACACACGGCAGGCAGCTCAACGAACTTTACATTTTATACTGGCAGTTTGATGAATCTGTACACCAGAAAACCTAGGCTGAAATGTGAAAGCCTGGGCTTCTCATTTGACCCTGTAAATCTGCGCAAGAAAACACACAGACAGACTCAGTGGTCAAAAGAGAGCAATATGAACACCATGCCTCATACTTCTTTTTTTTTTTCTTTTTTGTCTTTTACGTGGTATATGATAAGGCATTACTCTGGAACTACGAACCAGCAGCGATAACTTTGCGTGTCCCAAAAGTTTCCTTTCATCCAGGTCTTCTTCGGGTATAAAATATTTTGGGGGAGTTTGTCCTTGCTCTCTGATGGTTGTAAATCTTTACGTCACTCCTGAATATTGTTCACGGTGCATCATGCATTTCGGGTGACGTTCACAGCTCCCGTCAAAATGGCCTTCCCCTTAAAAATGTGCTGAGGGAGCCAAGGTGTATTCTTGGGTGCTTCATAGCTCGCGTCAAAGGTGCCTTGTTCTCAAAATAGCCCTTAGTCTTCATAATTAATGAATCCAGGTTGGCCGGAGATCCAGCCCTCACACCGCGTTGCAGACTCAAGCTGTGTGGCCGTCTTCGAACATAGTACATTCCATCTCCCTTTAAAGATCGCGCTTCCTCTACTTAAACATACTACATCCAAACAGCGGCAAAAATAGTGTCTCATTCCACACTCATTACCAGTGTGTGTCTGCATGGGGTGGAGGGGTGTGTGCGTTTCTGTATGCGAGAAGTAACAGAAAAAAACCGTGAAGGAGATAAATGGAGAAAGGAAGGAAGGAATATGTATGGCTCGAAACTGGCTGTGTCGGCATTGACTTCTGCGTAGTTGCCCAACTGAAGTGAAATATTATTAAGTACTGGAAATTTACAAACTCTGAAAACTTGAGCGCTAGACACCAAGGAAATTAGTGTCAGAAAGCTTTGAGTGTCATTGTATTTACATCCATTCGTGATATCACTCATGTCTGTTCACCAAGCACTAGGCCTGCTCGTTCGTTTATCTGAGTCTCGAAATGCGATCACAACTCTTCGTTCCTCTAGCGGCCTAGCCATTCCCTCCTTGCCCAAACCCCACGGGGAATACGTCATCCTCCACGAGTCCCAACGAACAAGGAGACGAGAAACTGTGGTGCGTTCAAGGTCAAAGGTAAATATATGAGAACACACACACACACACACACACACACACACACACACACACACACACACACAAACACACACCACTCCAGTAGCTCAGTCGGTAAAGCGCTGTACTGCCAAGCTTCGCGGCATAGCAGGCAGCTTTTCGAGCCCCGCTCAGGCCGGGTTTTCCGGATGAATAGGAGCGGTTACTGTCCCCCCCCCCTTGAGCAAGGGGGATGGGGTGTGTGGTGTGTGAGGCCCTGCCAGTACCCAGAGATCGACTAAAGAGCTTTGCTCAAATCGTGAGAGTACTTGCTGGCGATTGCAAGTCCAACTCGTGATTAGGCCGTGGTGGTGAAAAAATACACACACACACACACACACACACACACACACACGCGCACACACACTTCTTGCACCGTCTTCAGCGGCGTCCTTGTCGCATCACGGGGTGCCACACGAGTATGTAATTTGCTAGTGTTGTAAGTGTCTGAACGCAATGTCGTAATTAAGACTTTACGGTTATTTTTGCTCCTTCCCTTTTTGTATTTTCCTTCCGCTTCCATTCTCTTTCATGTCACACAGAGTCACGCAACCTCTCTCTCTCTCTCTCTCTCTCTCTCTCTCTCTCTCTCTCTCTCTCTCTCTCTCTCTCTCTCTCTCTCTCTCACACACACACACACACACACACACACAAGCTGTGGTATTTAGAGATTTCCGTTGCCATATAGGGACGGGAGAACAATGCCTTCTATGAGGATAGGAATGGAGGCAGTGATGGATGCTTATTTCCATGGAAAGAGGACTGCACACACACACACACACACACACACACACACCGTATTAACAGCTTTTGGTGCCTAAAATTGAGATAAACTCTGCTATAGCTGCTATAGCTCATCCCGGCGCATTGGTCCTTGACCGTGTGGTGGGTAAGAACCCATTACCCTTTGACAGACCAAAGTGTTGATGGACAGCTAGGTGGGCTGCGCACTGACTGTCCGGGCCAGGATTCGAACCCAGGCCTGCGGATTCGCAGCTATGCATGCTATCCACTGCACAACGGAGGAGGATTGACTCTGCATTGGTTTATAAATAGACTGCCCTTTCTCTCACCTGCACCAGTTTTATAGTCATTCAAATGTCACACCTCCTCCTTCTATTCTTTCTCTTTCAATTTCTTTTCCTACTACTCCTTCTGTTACTCAACCCACTCCTTAGTAGACAAGTACACACACACACATCGAGCTCCGTCACACAAAGAGAAGCGTTACGTAAATAAACCTCCACAAAAGTCACAAATCTTCCCCTTTTAACTCTTCCATCTGGCCGTCCATCACCATCAACCAAAGTCTACATATACCAAGTAAAGTCACTCTGCCTTCAAAACTGCGACCAGCACGCACAGGGGGCGGTTTGGGGCGAAGCAACGGGATGACGTCGCTTGAAGTCAAATACCCGCCAGTTCATGAGTGACTAAAGTTGCGGCCGTGTGTGCACTTTGGATGTGCATTCTCGCCTTCTTTCATCGCGCGTTCAGGCAAGCCACTGACGAAAAAATATGACTTTTTATTGTGCTATGCGAGACTGTAATTCCAATGCCTACAAACGGCGGTGTGGGGTGTGAGAGGGGGCATGTTGAAGTGATTGATATAAATTAGTCCGCCTTTCTTCGTTTTCTCAAAATCCCTGTTTCTACATTCTCTAGTTTGGCTCCAAGCAACGTCACGCATAAGCCACGCCTCTGCCGTGTCTCCTCCCACAAAGCTGCGTATGACATGACTTGGTATAATACTTTGACCACCAACAACACACTGGCAGTGGTTCTCATTGTCGAATATCACAGCTGTTATCCCATGCAGGCCATATTCCCCACCTTACCCCGGAATCCTTACTCACCATGATCCACAAGTGAAACAAAAGCATACCTCTGGCTTCGCTGATCTGATGACTCCTTTTTTCGTGACATAACACGAAAAGCGATGTGAATAGCTCGGTGCCCATATTTTTGTTATTCAACTAAACCGAATAATTAGGTGTATACCTTATATATATATATATATATATATATATATATATATATATATATATATATATATATATATATACATATATATATATATATATAGAGAGAGAGAGAGAGAGAGAGAGAGAGAGAGAGAGAATTACATAGATAACCAGACCACACAGGCCCTAAGGCCCAAACTAGGTGGTCTGTCCTAAACCTAAGTGACAGTTGTTATGCGGCCACCATGGCGTTGAAACTGACCTAGTGAACATTTAGATGGAGGAGATAGCGGTCAAGATTATTTTTAAACGATGCAATCGAGTTACACTGCACCACTTATGGTGGTAATCTGTTCCAATCTCGAACGACAGCATTAGTGAAGAAAAATTTTGTGCAATCTAAATGAACTTGTCTACATTTGAGTTTAGAGCCATTATTTCTCGTTCGCGTCGAATCATCCATCACAAACAGCTTGGTCGGATCCACGTTGGTAAAACTGTTAAGTATTTTAAAGTACTCGATCAGTTTTCCTCTGAGGCGGCGTTTTTCAAAAGAAAACAGGTTTAGATGTGACAGCCTTTCCTCGTAGGGTTTGTTTTGTAATGAAGGAATCATCTTGGTTGCTCTACGCTGAACACCTTCTAATTTAGCAATGTCTTTCGCATGGTGGTGAGACCAAAACTGCACGGCATACTCCAGATGAGGTCTGACGAACCTATTATACAAAGGTAGTATAACATCTTTATTCTTGAATGAAAAATTTATCTTAATCAAACCGATCATCCTGTTGGCTTTTTTAACGGACTCGTTGCACTGCTGGGAAAACTTGTATTTAGACGCGACTGTGACGCCAAGATCTTTGACCGAGTGAACGCCTTTAACTTTAACGCCGCACATTTCATAGTCCTTCTTTATATTTCTAGATCCAACCTGCAGAATCTGGCACATGTTTAGATTAAAAGGCATTTCCCATTTTGCTGACCAATCTGATAATTTGCACAAATTTTCTTGTAGGCTCCGCCTGTCACATTCCGTAAGTACCGCATTGCCGATTTTCGTGTCGTCCGCAAATTTACTAATGAAATTATTGAGACCAAGGTCAATGTCGTTGATGTAAATGACGAAGAGAACGGGTCCCAGGACAGAGCCTTGGGGGACACAACTAGTGACTGGCATCCACCCAGAGGTCACTCCATTAATTACAACTCTTTGCTTTCTATTGCTTAGCCAGTGCTTGATCCATTCGTGAAGCTTACCCCCGATACCTATGTCCTTGATTTTATGAAGCAACTTGTAGTCTGGAAGTCCAAATAAATAATATCAAGTGATTTAGAAACATCATAGACTGCAAAAAGCTCGTTATAGAACGTTAATAGATTCGACAAACAAGATCTGCTGTTACGGAAACCATGTTGCGAGTCCAGGATTAGCGAATTACACTCTAGGTAATAAACTAGTTTATCTCGAATAATTGTCTCAAATAATTTACCAATAATTGAAGTTAAGCTGATTGGCCTGTAATTATCCGGTAATTTTCGGTCGCCTTTTTTTGAAAATGGGTGTTACGTTAGCGATTTTCCAATCATTAGGAACGATACCATGGTGCAAAGACATATAAAACAGCATTGTTAAAGGTCTGAGTATCTCTCTTGATATTTCTTTAAGTAATTTTGGATATATTTTATCAGGTCCTGGACTTTTGTTAGTTTTAAGTGACTGTAGCGCTTTGAGAACCTCATCTGTACTGATTTCAAAGTCAGGGAGAGTATGACTGGGATTTTCAATAGTGTTAGGAACAGCAGCAGTATCGGTAGAATTACTATTAAAAACCGAGGCGAAATAAGAATTTAACGTGTTCGCTGTGCGTTGGCTGTCTGTCACGATATTGCCCGAATTATCAGTTAATGGGCCAATCCCACTTCGAACTTCTTTTTTGTTGTTTACATATCTAAAAGAAAACTTTCAGGATCTGATTTGCAATTTACCGCAATGTTTACTTCGTACCACCGTTTCGCCTGTTTGATTAAACTTTTGACTTGTCGTCTTGCTTCGCAGTACCGTGTACTATTTTCGGTAGAGTTATCGGTTTTCTTTTGCCTATATAACAAGTTCCTCTTTTGGAGAGCAAGTTTGATTTCATTATTAAACCACGGAGGATTTTAACTTTTCGGCGCTTTTCACAAGATTGCACGGATTTATTTTGTTCAGTTAGTAATCGAGGTTTAAAGTCTTGCCAAGATTCTTCGACGTTGATGTTGGATACTAATTGAAAGTTCGTTAATGACTGTCTTATTCTTTCAAAATCCGCTCTTTTAAAATTGGGAACGAATACCTTATTCTCTGTAATCCTTGTTTGAGCTCTTATGTCGAGACGCACCAGTCTATGATCGCATGATCCGAGGTGTTCGCCAACGCTAACATTGTCAACTAAGTTCTCTTGGGTTACTAATACAAGAACAAGAATATTATTATCGCGTGTTGGTTCACTAACCATTTGGCTAAAGCAGTTATTTTCAACGAAGTCTAACATCCTGTACGATTCCCCCTCGGATCCCGTGAGTGTCTGCCAGTCTATATGCGGTAGATTAAAATCGCCCAAAATCAGTGCATCACTGTTTCGGAAAGTTCTTTGCAAAACGCTATACATTATTTCATCATCCTCGCGTGATTGACCTGGAGGCCTATAAGTGACGGATATGTTGATTTTAAATTGATCGGTATTTGTACTCACGCTCAAGTGTTCTACAGTACTGTCCTTTGGTGTTTCATCAACGGGCTGTAAGTTACTTTTGACGTTAAGAGCCACTCCTCCACCTCTACGATTAACTCGGTCTTTATTGAGAAATATAAAGTTATCTATATTATATTAAGAAATTAAGTCATTATTAGCAGTGTCAACAAATGTTTCAGTTACGGCAATTGCATCAAAGTCTTTTGTTTTAGTTAGGCACTGCAATTCATCGATCTTATTTCTTAAGCTTCGAGCGTTAAAGCTAAGAACCCTTAAATTGTCTTTTGTTATAACTCAAAAAACGGAGTTGTTAGTTGTCTTACGATTTAGAGAGAGAGAGAGAGAGAGAGAGAGGGGGCGCCCGCCTGCCTGCGTGCCTGCCTATGTTTGTTTTGTCGGGCGGGCTTTATCCTCATTATTTAGGCAAGTGTTGACAGGTGCAATCTAAACTTCGGAATTTAATGTACGCACACCTTCAGAGCCTCGAGCCTCGAGCAAAGACGAGCAAACATTGTCAAGTAGGATAAGTTTGGCAGAAGCCTCGTCTGCTGCCCTAATGTTTATATGAGTCATAGACAAGTGTTTCATAAACTAGTTATTCGTTGAACCAGCTCTCGTTAGCTTCACATTGAAGTCGGAATACATTGAATTGAATGACTTATTGCTATATTGCCATAGGAATGAAGCTGTGCTAATATGGGTGGGGTAAATTTTTTATTTAATTGCTGTCATGTCCTAATAGTTTATTGGTATTGATATATTATTAAAATGGAAAATACGTGTCTCTAAAGTTATATTTTCAAATAAGTGTTGTATTTAAAAAAAAAAAAAAACATTTTTCGATATAAAATGTTATCACTGGAACCCGTAAGAATGTCTCTCTAAATGACATATTAATCAGGCTAAGCTAAAGCTTAAAGCCTAAAGGCTAAAGCCTTAATAATAGTCTGAAAGCTTTTACGTGAATCACTTCTCTCTGATATTTTCGTCTTTCAAATGAAAAATTCTCATCGATACAAAACTAAATCATGTGGCTCTCCATAGTCATTCGTAGTTAGTTACGAAAAGGAATATTTAGGATCAGCTTCCATTTCTGTATACACTCGGGTCATCGGCTCGTGTTGTGATACTGTCAGTCAGAGAACTGCTCGTCGAGTGACAGGAGTTATTGCCATGTCTCATACCTACATAGCGTGTTGTTTGCTGAAGTGGGGTGACCACTGCGCTGGGCAGTGGAACACGCTATAAACATTATCCGCAGTGTCTCTATTGCCTGTGCCATTCAGGTTGACTGATTCGTTTTAATGTTGCTGCAATAGGAGATAATTCTCACTGTCAATTCTTAATAAATAGGAGGGACCATTGCAAAAGAGAAATGGAATTATGTCACTATTATATTTATGTTAATATTTTGCTGTATATTTTTCAGGACGTTGTTATCGTATTAATAATCGATTTTGCAAATAATTCTTTTTTTGTTTAATTCAGGATCACGCATTCATTTCTGTTGCTCTATTTTATAGTCGTGAGGTCATTACATAATTATTTAATAACCATCGCCTTGACATCATTATTTTGTATTCATATGTTAACGGTATTTCATGTGTTTTGGAAAGATTTTCAGGATAGCACGTCGTTTTGTTTCTCTGTTTACTAGTCGTGAGGCCTAACCGTTCACTCGATCATATCCTAATGTCAACAATAAAAAAACACGTCAAAATATCACCTTGAAGAGGTGCAGCTTGAACGTCCTCCTTCCTCTATGTCTCGTCCACGCTGGTCCCTTCGAAGCTTCACAATGCAGCATGATGAATATTGCGTGAAGATGTTGCATCCCGTCGGTTTATTGACGAAATTCCGTGGACATTATAGTCACGGAGGACAACAGCATAAAGTGAGACAATGTATTTGTTTCCTGTGAACTTTAGAAGACTATTGTGAAGCCAGTCTGTCTGGGTTTCTGCGTCCAACAACATAGTATATATAAATGCCGGTAAATAACTTTTGGGTATCTTCATAGTGCATTGCATTGTTGCTCTTGAGAGTTGGTTCAACATATTGTGGGTACCACGAAAGTATGTATTTTCTGTACATAACCTGGCACTTCATAAAGTGTTTTTGTCCAGTATTATATTCATTTCAGCAGGTTTTATGATGTATATATGCTCGGTAAGTTGACGAAGCGCGGAGCGTTGGAAAATCTGCGAAAAAAAAAAATCATGGATATTGACACGAAATAATGACAATGGTTTCAGGGGGCGAGGTAGATGAACCAACTAGTCTTCCTTCTATTTCTTTTACAACACAAGAGATAGGCGGAGAACAAAGTAATTTAGAAGAAATGGTTCATAATACGTTGCGCCAAATAAAAGGAGAACAGGGCCAAGATTGAATTTAGTTAGTGAGTTATCATGAAACTCCCATCTTGCTACAGTTTAAGTCATAGGAAGAAGAAAGTTCATATGTACTCTTCTTGCACTACCTTCCTGCGGAGAACTCGCTTCGGAGCCGCACAAGCAGATGAGGAAGTGAATTCTGTGTTGGAAGTGAATTACGAGCACAATACAGGCCCTGCAACGCGGTTATGAGGAAACGCAGCTGAATGTAGTGTGGACCGACCTTTGGGATGCTGCATTCACCACACACACACACACACACACACACATTGTTTTTTCCTTGTATTTGCCTAGCACTGGTAGTGAAGGGGGTGGTTTTAGTTCAGGTTGTGGCCGTGGTTGGGAAGGTATTGGTTCCATGTACGTTTGGTGTGTGTGTTCAAAGGGGGGATTGCTTTTAAATTAATATATCTTCATCCCTCTTTTCACTTTTCATTAATCAACTCCCTCAGACTCGGAAATACATTTTGTTCATTCATTCCAGTGGCAGGGAGCGGGCAAGGTTGAAGGAGATAACTAGCAAATCTAACGGCCGCGCTGTGGAAATAACTGCCATTGAGCGTTGCTATACACTTACTTTTAACATTGATCAACTCACTCACAACTTGCCCCAAAATGACGCAGATAGCGTCATTTTCTGATTTTTGGAGAATATTTAGCCTATTGTTAATCCGAATCCAAAGATGCTTTAAGCGTCTTTGGTATTTCCGGACATTTTTGAAAGACGCGAAATGCGTTCTTGGGAATGAGGGGGTTGATTAGTTTACTTATTTATCTGTTTCTCTATCATCATCCATTCATTTCTTCCAAACCCATATCAGCACATTGTCTCATTATCCCAATCACGTCTCCATTTCATCGATTGGCCCCTTCCTCTCGCCTACCTCCTTCCATGCACTCTTACGCCCGTGCATTTTTTCTTCATATTCTGTATATGTATTGTAATGCTCCCATTGTTTATCCCATGCCTCTTCCTTCCGTCTCCTCTCTCTTTCTTCCACCTCATTTTATACCTTTATTCTTGCCGTTCTTCGTTCCCTAACTCTTTAGGCCTTCACTATTTTTATAATTTGGTCCTACCTTTCTGAGGTCCTCAAGCACAAATACTACCACTCTGTCACCTACACTCTCATGCCTATTCTCTCACTCTTTCTCATTCACTTACTCCATATTTCATCCCCGGTCATTCCTATATTTACTCCTTCCACTTCTATCTCCCACATAACTTTCCTTCACTCTTTTTACTCATTCTTCTCACCTACTTCTTTCTATTCACTCATTCACTCACCCCTGTCCTTACTCCCTTTCCCTATGTTTGCCAGTTTTTTCACTCACCTCCTTTTATTTCCACTCACTCACTCACTCTCTCCCTTCCTTATCCGCTGCAGATCGTGGTGGGATGGTTGGTCACCTGCTGTGTCACCACCGCATGGGTCGGCGCAACACACCTTATCAAGGACATGTTCCTACGCCAAGCCTACCTCCCTGCAGCCCCCCCTTCGCCCCCAATGGACACCACCGTTTCATCCAACGCTACTGGAGCCCAACCCAAGGTAACTTCTGCTGCTTAGATTATTGTTAATGGTAGGTTAGCTAAGGCCACTATATTCTTCACACACGCTCAATGACACACACACACACACACACACACACACTAACACTAATGCTAACATTAGCGCGCACACACACACACACACACACACACACACACACACACACACACACACAGGCACACCGTGCCGTGCTATCCAAGATAGAGAGGCAGCTCACAAAAGGTAACAGAAGCTTCGCACTCCTGCTAACCATGATCTTTACATTTCTGCCCGGAATCGTGCCAAATCTATTCTCTGACTTAAAAAAACTCCTTCATTAATAGAAAATGCCAAAACCTTGCTTTTTATAATTCTTCTCGGGACTTCTGGCATCTAGCCAAAAACATCTCCTCCAACTTCACTTCATCTTTCCCTCCTCTCCTTAGTCCTGACGGCAGCACCGCCGTCTCATCTATCTCTAAGGCTGAACTCTTCTCTCATACTTTTTCTAAAAACTCCACTCTGGACGATTCTGGGCATATTCCTCCTACTCATACCCCCTCTGACTCCTTTATGCCTATTATTAAGATTCTTCATAATGATGTTTTCTATGCCCTCTCTGGCCTCAATCCTCAGAAGGCTTATGGACCTGATGGAATGCCACCTATTGTCCTTAAAAACTGTGCTTCCGTGCTTACACCCTGCCTGGTCAAACTCTTTCGCCTCTGCCTGTCAACACCTACCTTTCCTTCCTGCTGGAAGTATGCCTTCATACAGCCTGTGCCTAAGAAGGGTGACCGTTCCAATCCCTCAAACTACCGTCCTATAGCTTTACTTTCTTGCCTATCTAAAACTTTTGAATCAATCCTTAACCGAAAGATTCAAAAGCACCTTTCTACTTCTGATCTTCTATCTGATCGCCAGTATGGTTCCGCAAAGGGCGTTCTACTGGTGATCTCCTTGCCTTTCCAACTGACTCTTGGTCATTCTCTCTTAGCCGTTTCGGTGAAACCTTTGCTATTGCGCTGGACATATCAAAAGCCTTTTATAGAGTCTGGCACAAATCTTTGCTTTCCAAACGATCCTCCTACGGTTTCTATTCTTCTCTGTGTCCCTTTATCTCCAGTTTCCTTTCTGACCGTTCTACTTCTGCTGTGGTAGACGGTCACTGTTCTTCACCTAAACCTATTAACAGTGGTGTCCCTCAGGGCTCTGTCCTATCTCCCACTCTCTTTCTGTTGTTCATTGATGATCTTCTTTCAAAAACGAACTGTCCTATCCATTCCTACGCCGATGACTCTACTCTGCATTACTCAACTTCTTTTAATAGAAAACCCACCCAACAGGAACTAAACGATTCCAGGCTGGAGACTGCAGAACGCTTAGCCTCATACCTTTCTATTATTTCCGATTTGGGCAAGAAGAACCTAGTGTCCTTCAACGCCTCAAAAACACAGTTTCTCCACCTAACCACTCGACACAATCATCCAAACACCTATCCCCTGTTCTTTGACAACACCCAGCTATCACCTTTTTCAACACTAAACATCTTCGGTCTATCCTAAACTCAAAATCACAACTAGATACTCCATGTCTCTTCTCTTACTAAATCAACTTCCTCGAGGCTGGGTGTTCTGTATCGTCTCCGCCAATTCTCCCCCGCACAGCTGCAATCCATCCTCGTATGGAGTATGCGTCTCATGTGTGGGGGAGCTCCACTCACACAGCTCTACTGGACAGAGTGGAGTCTAAGGCTCTTCGTCTCATCAGCTCTCCTCCTCTTACGGAGTCTTCTACCTCTTAAATTCCGCCGCCTTGTTGCCTCTCTTTCTATCTTCAATCGATATTTTCATGCTGACTGCTCTTCTGAATTTGCTAACTGCATGCCTCCCTTCCTCCCGCGGCCCCGCTGCACTCGACTTTCTACTCATGCTCATCCCTATACTATACTTCTGCAAGAGTTAACCATCATCTTCATTCTTTCATCCCTTACACTGGTAAACTCTGGAACAGCCTTCCTTCGTCTGTATTTCCTTCTGCCTTTGACTTGAACTCTTTCAAGAGGAGTGTATCAAGACACCTCTCCACCCGAAATTACCTCTCTTTTGGCCACGTATTACTTTTGTCTTTGTGGGAGCGACGATTAAAGGGCTTTTTTTTTTACACCTTTTTTGTTGCCCTTGAGCTGTTTCCTTAGCTGTAAAAAAAAAAGAAAAAAAAAACATTATAATGGTTACCGTGTATGCTTGTAGCTATATGTGACTTACAGCTTATTTTAATCTTTACCTGAGAACTTCAAGTGCTTATTTGCAGTTCCAGCAAAGAAAGAAACTCAGTTTGCATCCAATAAAAGGATATAGCTTGTGTGGTGATTCAGCTAAAATACTGAGGGGGGTTAAGGTCAGTAGCTATACTGAATATTTATACTGCAAAAGAAAGTGTTAAGACACGTAGAATTGGGACACTTTGAATAAGTTCAGTCTTAAAAAGGCAAGATCTATTTTCCGCATTAGGTAGGGGTGATCTAGTATTTTTATTGTCAAAATTATAATTATTACTCTTACTGTTATTTTTTCTATCCTTATCCTCATCATTCTTATTTATTATCATTATTATTGCATTATTATTATCATTATCATTATTACTATTGTTATTATTATTATTATTATTATTATCATTATTATTATTATTATTATTATTATTATTATTATTACTATTATCATTTTGAGTTATTATTATTATTATTATTATTATTATTATTATTATTATTATTATTATTATCATTATTTATATTAAGTCAAAAACACGACAAGTTGAATGTTACCCAGCACCGGAATCGAAGCAATGCGTTGGCGCCATTGTCTGCCACACCACCCGAGGCGCCAACGCATGGGCTGGGTAACCTTATTGTTAGTATTTTATTATTATTTTAGTCATTATAATTATTATTACGATTGTTGGTCTTATTATTTTTTCATTACTGTTATTTTAGTTATAATATAATTCAACACGCCACATCAAACTTAATTTAAGCGACTGTTGACTTCCGGTCTGTAACTGATTGACTGATTTACAGCTCCTGCCAGCTGTGCGAAGTCAGCGTTGTCTGACACATGACGCTTCCATTGTTAGCAACAGTCTCGGCGAGGAATATTATAGGTTAATTTGAAATATTAATCTTAGGGAAATTTTCCTGAAAGGTGTCTGAGCCTCTTCAAAGTTTCATAAATACCTGGGACACTATGTCACCTGTAGTGATATTATGGATATAATATACCTTATAAGTTTGGCTTATGGCAGGAAACAATGCCGCATGCCTTTTGTTTTCACTCTTCTCTTTCTTCATCTGCTTTTCATATAATTTTCTAAATTCTAGAGCCAACCTGAAGTAGCTCCCAGCCAGCTTTGTAGGTCAACTTTGACGGTGTCCTTCCAGTGATCCATCTACGTATATCGTCGTCGAATGGTTCCTATACATGTATAAGATTATAATATCTTGCTGTCCCAAGGATCCCTACTGTCTAATGCTGTGTTACTGAAACTGAAACCTTTAAATTCTTCTGTCTTGTTATGAACCTAAATAAATTTTTTAAAAAAAGGAAAAGAAAAATTATACAGTGAGAGCGCATGAATATGTTAATTAATGAATGACCTTGAGGCGAGACGTGGCATGCAGGGCGCTGCGTCTTTATTAACTTTCCTCGCAGACTGCACCAAGAAAAAATATATCGTGATTTTTTCGGCTAGACAATCTGCTGAAGCTAGAAGCAATTGTAAAATTTGGGAGATGAGCCTTAGAAGTAAAGTATGCCACTTGGCATGAATGATAAAGACAATTCCTATTTGACAAATCAATGAGGGGAGCAGCTACCACCCACAATTGTCTTCGTTGTAAGGCATCATCGTCTACCTACTTTTTATTTATTAGTTCAGTATTTTGTAGACCCTTTTCTGTATTTTTTTTTTTACATGTCCTAACCGATATCTTGTAGGTAAGCATGTTTGTTGTTGAGCAGTGAAACTATCACGAATATGATCGAGACCCTCAGATAATAGAACAATGGAGAACAGGTTAAACATGAATTTTAATATCACGGTGATGACTCCAGGCAAGAAGGCTACATGTCAGCAGGGGGTGATCACGGCATAAAAAGAGAGGGGTGAGCGGGGACGTCGACTGAAAGAATTCACTAATTAGTACGGCTTCTTTTCAACATACCCGAGATTAGGTCCTAAATATAGGAAAAGGAAAGCTTATCCTCTCTCTTCCTTTAAAATCAGCGGGACCCGACACCGCCGCCATCACCACCATCGCCACCACCACAGTCACAATCATCACCACAACCACTACCACCACCACCATTACCATCATCGCCATCACCTCCATCACCACTACCAACAACAACACCCTCACTACCACCTGATCACAGTTACTACCATGAACACCACCATCACCACCACCACCAATCACCCTTACCATGACAACCATAACCACTATCACCACAACTATCATCACCACCACCATCACTACCACTAACTTCACTACAGATACTACCACGAACACCGCCACCATCGTAATCACCACCACCATCATGAAAACACCATCAACACCATCAGTCGAACCTCTCACGGTCAAACATTCGGACATTTGCCAACCGACGGCCACCTATTTTTTTCTGGATAAGTAATTAGTGTTGACCTGAAATGTTGATTAGATTACCCCGTCACGACTCCCTCCGCCTCACGATGACTGGTTAGCTTGGCTTTCCCACCGTCTCTGTCTAATACGTTACTGTAGGAAAGTTCTGGTACGTACAGTTGTTATTTTCATTATTATTATTACTATTATTATTATTTTTCTTATTATTTTTATTATCATTAATATAATTATTACTCATTTTTATTATGAATATAATTGTTATCTATTTTTATATTTAGATTTTAAAAAAAATATGTTCGCCTTCCTCGAGGATATCCTTAAAACTATATAGTATACACTGAGAGGGAACACACACACACACACACACACACAGGAACGCTCGCCTCACAACCCAAAGGCCTCCAGTTCTCATGTCACAACAGCGCGTGCGCGGCAAACCGCGGTCCCAACCACGGTCTTCTATATAGAAGGTCTGAGCGATGGGCCGTGACGTCATCAGCCTCGGTCGTCTCCCTCGCTCTAGCCAAGGTAAAGGGAGGCAAGCCAGGTATTCCCACGTGGGGGGGCGTTGGACCAGAATTTGTGTGGACTGCGCAGGCAGACCGTGACGTCACAGGCTAGACGAGGAATCAGGAATAGGTATGATTGATACGGGGACTTCAGTCTTGACCTAGCCACCGGCGAGAGGAGGTTTATCTGAGCTGTCCGTTTTCTTTGACATGGGAAACTGTTGTATAGTATGCCTTCATGCTGCATTGTTCGTAGGTGCAGATCCTTGCATTCCAAAGTCATGAAATAAAGTCTACAAACATAAAACATATTTCATTAGAATCATTGTTACAAATAATACCCATTTTGGCTTAGTTTTTTTTATGAGATCATAAGCTAATTTAACAGTTTAGTACTGTGTATAACTTCATCAGGCATATACTGTACAAATGCAAGTCATAAGGCTGTAGCCTCATTGCATAGCACAATGGAAGCTGCCAAGCTGTAGAGGGAAGGACCTCAATGAGTTTAGCTGCACTGGGCACCATGGTCTGGACCCAAGACTTAGGTGAACAAATACTCTAAAGAGGAATGGGAACCCTGGATTATATATGTGAATGCACATGCCCTCTAGTCATTATTATTGTTATTATATGAGTGAATTGTCCTTACACTCCAGAGAAATTTAATGCAGAGGGCATAAAACAGTACTGAAAATGCATTTCAGGATCAGAACCAACTTAGGTAGGTGTCACACTAGGCGGTTTTGCCGAGTGGTTTCGCCGCTTTTGGGATAACACACTAACCATTAGACGTGCAACGGACTACATTACATTAGGATACCTTTAAATTCTCTCTCTCTCTCTCTCTCTCTCTCTCTCTCTCTCTCTCTCTCTCTCCATATATATATATATATATATATATATATATATATATATATATATATATATATATATATATATATATATATATATATATATATATATATATATATCTTCTAGGCTGTGACGTCACTTAGATGCGCAGAGTGGTGGGGTAGGGGGATCGAGACTACCTGGTGTTCCTACCATGGCTCTAGCTGTCGACCATGGTGACGTACTGATTTTACACAGTGGAACACTGTTTTTACCTTAAAATATGGGGAAATATAATAAAATTTGAGTACTGTACCTGGATTTGTGACCCAGTACGTAACACCTGACCTCGAGTAAACAAAGCTTCGCTCCTGCCCCTTTTAACTCCCAGGCGCATTGCGTTCCAGACACGAGGGAACAGTAGCTTATAATATTGTATTTAGTAAAGCCCGGCTATTATTTTGTATTTAGGAATATTATTATATTATTTTGCATTCATGGATACCACACAATTATTTTGGTTAGAAATAATATGCTATTATTTTGCATACATGAATACTAGACTATTAATTAGCATTTAAAGACAATAGGCTATTACTAAGCACTTAGGAATATTATGTTATTATATTGCATTTAGGAAAACTAGGCTATTATTTTTTATTTAGGAAGACTAGGCTATTATTTTTCATTTAAGAATACTATGCTATTAATTTGCATTTATAAAAACTAGGCTAGTAATTTGCATTTAGGAAAACTAGGCTAGTAATTTGCATTTAGGAAAACTAGGCTATTATTTTGCATTAAGAATACTATGCTATTATTTTGCATTAAGAATACTATGCTATTATTTTGCATTAGGAAACTAGGTATTATCTTCCATTAGGAAACTAGGCTATTATTTTGCATTTATTTGCACTAAATTATTATTTTCCATTTGGGTATACTATGCTATTATTTTGCATTTAAGAAAACTAGGCTTATTTTGTAGTAACTTTTTTTTTTTTTAAGAGGAATTAATATACCTCTCGTGAACAGTTTCATTTATCAATGATGCGATTTTAATGGATACTGTGTGCTATATTGGCTATCACATGGCCAAATTTATTATCTGCTATGATACACCACGTTCTTTATTGTTCCGTACGACAGTCTTGATGTTTATCAGTCAACGTCATTGGGAAATAAAATGGATAATGGGAAAGAGTAACCTATGATATTAAGATTCAACGGAGAGCATACCGCCCTTCCTGCCTCCCCCGAGTATGCTGCCGGTGCGTTCAATTTAAGTTAAATGTCGCGAAGGGAAATTTTTAAAACGATGCAATAAATACATTTCACTATTGAATATATCTGACTTACAATGACTTGATCTCTCATTATAGAAAATGTGACGACCTGTAGCGGGAGGTTTGTACTGGCCCTGCATAAGACAACCTACGGTCATACATTAATGCCCCTAATATTTGCCACCTCATGTTCTAATAAACTTGAAGTGCATTGGAATATCAGCAATTATAATAGGGATGATATTATATTGGAGTACTTACCCTGCTGCTCTGATTAGGTGTAAAATTGTCCCTCTTTATGGCTCTAACCCATTCAAGTGACAATGTTTCATCTTTTGGTGAAGAAAATATAGCCACTTTAGGACCAGTAGGATAATTTCCGTTGCAAAGAGGTACACAACACCTGCTGAGTACGTTGATGTTAAGTACAGAACTGAGGAAGTTTGAGATTATGTCAAAGTTCTTGAATTAAATAGTCGTGACATTTCACCGTGACCGAAAACGTGTACTCACCTTCACAGTCACAACCAACTAACGGCGCGGGCCGCGCGGCTAAAGATGACCGAGCATCGTGACGTCACGGTGTATCTGCATCCAAACGCTCAGGGCCGAGATTCAGAGAGCTGTTAGCAACCTTGCTAACCGATTAGCAATGTTGTTATGTGCAATAGCAATGTTTTCGGCATGCAGAGAGCCAAACGGTGACGTCACGAGATTGCTAGAATAGCAACTGCCTCGGGGCAGTTGTTAATCTAGCAAGGTTTAATACCTTCACGTTTTTAAACTTAAAACAACAACTCGAGAGTATAGGAAGCATATCTATATAAAACTTTAGTATGTCATACGCAAACATGAGTAAATAACAAGAGTTGGGGCAGTTTAATTAATTAATTTCTTGCCTTCCGGGAGGGAGGAGTCAGCGGCGGCCCATCGTTACCAGACTGTCGTACTCAGCATCCTATGATTGCCAATTTCCAACCCAGAAACTACCTCCTCGACCCCAATAACTGCCTTTATATATAGTTATCGTTAAAATGGTTAATTATTGGTGCGTTTTTGGCAATAGTTATGGGCAT
The DNA here is from genome assembly GCF_024679095.1 of Eriocheir sinensis. Taxonomy (NCBI): domain Eukaryota; kingdom Metazoa; phylum Arthropoda; class Malacostraca; order Decapoda; family Varunidae; genus Eriocheir; species Eriocheir sinensis. The sequence goes on along the minus strand of NC_066511.1, from coordinate 4,009,437 downwards.
GGCTCAAAAACCGGTAAATACGAGGCTCTGAGTACGACAATCTGGCAACGGTGAGGAGAAGGGGTTCATGTCATCCTCCACACACACAGCTACAACTGACAGCGATTTTTGAAACTTAGTGGTCTTTTTCCGGGGGGCTGGGAGGGAGAGCGTAACACCCAGGGGGGTCGATATCAAAAGAAGCTGAAACTACCAGAAAAAAAATAGTTTCATCCGGAGTAGACACTGGTGAAAGACCGAAAATTACCATTTTATGTGTGTGGAAGAACAACAATTTATCCCAACCAAGTAGTATAATTTATTTCTTGTAACATAAATAGGGTTTACCCATTGCAGGGTTATCCCCCACAGCCCGCTGGATGGCACTACGAGGGATGGCATGGAGTTTGGAGGAAGAATACAAGGAGAGGGCATGACTGCAGTCTTTTGGCCTTCTGTGACGTCTTGCCCTTTCCTTGTATTCTTCCTCCGAGGGCGAGACAATGTAACCACAGCCGGGACGAGACAGCCTTGTGATTGGTGCAGCTCGCTGTAAAACTCACTGTGATTGGTTGTTGAATCCCCGCCAATCAGTTGTCTTTCCGTCACAGCAAGGTATTAACAACGTTGCTATGCCTCGTTTCTGAATCCCGAGTTTAGCAAGGTTGGCGAGTAACAACGTTGTTAGTGTTAGCAAGATTTTTTAGCAATGTTTTCTCTGCATCTCGCCACAGGCCTTCTATTAGTAGCGTCTTCCATTTAGCGTAACCCGTTTCTGGGTCGTGATCTGTAGAGTCCCTTGATAGATAGAGTCCCAACAACCTAAGATTTGGACGCCATTATTGGCCCTGTTTTCGCCGCGAAAGCGTGTGCTAGCGTTTGAAAAGCGCGGCGAAAACAGGGCCAATAATGGCGTCCAAATCTTAGGTTGTCGGGACTATGGCCGGTGTCACACTAGGCGGTTTTGCCACGCGGTTTCGCCGAGCGGTTTCGCCGCGTTTGCGATAACACACACAAACCAATTGGAGGCGTCACACTGGGCGGTTTTGCCGCGCAGTACCGCGCGGCAGCCGCCCACCACCGCTGCATGCTGCGGCAGAACCGCCCTGCCGCGCTGCCGCTTCCCGCCGCGATTGAGGACACAACACACACAGTTCAATGCACGTGGTTACATTGGGCGGTTCCGCCGTGCGGTCGACCACCATGTTTGACGTTGATTTGTTTATTCAATTAGTGTAATTGTCAATCTTTCCTCGGCAGATATTGCCCTCCTGAACTGTGTGTTTTGTTTGGAGATGTGAGGCCTTAGAACTTGCAGTAATTTATCAAATGAAGCCTTGGTCATTCGGTAATTAACAACATAAGAACATACGAACGTAGGAGTGTGCAAGAGGCCGGTAGGCCTGTACAAGGCAGCTCCTTTGAACCTAAGCTCCCGTGAATCTAACCCCACCTAATATCACTGTCTATGAATTTCTCTTGTAGTGACCCATAACACACACCATTTTCTTTCTCGTTTCGTCCACCTTCATTTCTTCAGTCTGCCCTGTAACTCACCTAGTCCTCTTCTCTTCTTTCACTCTCACAACGCACTGACATATCGTTCTTCACATTTATCACATTGTGGTCACTACATCATAACACCTTTACGTTATCATCAATAATATTATAGTAAAGCCGCTTACATGCACAGCTTCTCCAAACCATCAACATTGTAAAGATTTTTGCATATGAACTTTTGTAAACAATATTCACAATCTGGAAAAACATTTATGTACCTACAAATAAACTTCTTCGTCAATGGAGTCACCACCGGTTAATGGTAGTTTTTTATCAACCAACAAAGGCTTGCTCTAGCGGACTTACAACGGCGAAGTTAACAGCTTCGTTCGGCGGCCGAAAGCACACAAGCAGCAATGCTTGGCTTTCACGTAGCGGTCTAGGCTACCGCTACACTCTAATTTATTTTTTAATGCGACAATTGTACTGGCACTCACCACATGACTCCTCAGCCTGTTCCACTCATCTACCACTCTGTTAGTAAACCATTTTTTGCCTAGTTCCTTGTTGCATCTGAATTTATCCAGTTTAAACCCATTACTACGTGTCCTACCCGGTTCTCTTACCAACAGAACCTTTTTAATATCCCCCTTATTACAGCCCTTCATCCATTTATAAACCTCGATCATGTCTCGACGCACCCTTCGCCTTTCTAGAGAATGCAAGTTTAACTGTGTGAGTCTTTCCTCGTATGGCAAGTTTCATAACCCTTGAATCATCTTAGTCATCCTTCTCTGCACCGATTCTAACATTTTTATATCCATTCTATAGCAAGGTGACCAGAACTGAACCGCATAATCAAGATGAGGTCTAACTAATGCTAAATATAGTTTGAGGAAGACTTCGGCGCTTGCTTACGCTCGTTGATATAAAACCCAGTACTCTGTTTGCTCGATTTCTAGCTTGAATGCATTGCGCCCTCGGACTGAGATCAGAGCTCACTAACACCACATATTCTCATAAAACTTCTCAAACTTTTCACTAGTTTCCCTCTCAGCGTGAAATGGGTGAACCCAATTTCTCAGACATGTGGGCTCTTAAGTAATCCTTCTGCCTCAAGGACGCAAACAACCTTGAGGTTAGCGCTGCCGCGCGGCGAAACCGCCAAAGTGTGACATGGTACTGGTTAGGCGGCGCCGCTCGCTTTTCCCCACCCAGCGGTTTTGCCGCGCGGCGAAACCGTCCAGTGTGACACCGGCCTAAGGGACTACAGATCACGACCCAGAAACGGGTTACGCTAAATGGAAGACGCTATAGATGGCCGTGACCCGCCCCCCCCCCCCCCCTCTCTCTCTCTCTCTCTCTCTCTCTCTCTCTCTCACACACACACACACACACATTTTTACTTCAACCTTATAAGCCTCCTATCTCCGTATTTTATACTAATCGCACAGCTATATATATTTTTCTCTGCAATCTTTTAGCGTGGGAGCCGATGTGTGTGTGTGTGTTACAATATATAAACAAATAAATGAGTAAACTATTAGTGATACAGAAATTCTCTCTCTCTCTCTCTCTCTCTCTCTCTCTCTCTCTCTCTCTCTCTCTCTCTCTCTCTCTCTCACACACACACACACATTTTTACTTCAACCTTATTAGCCTATCAATGTTTTTACCAATTCCACAACTATATATATATATATATATATATATATATATATATATATATATATATATATATATATATATATATATATATATATATATATATATATATATATATATATATATATATATATATATATATATATATATATATATATATATATATATATATATTCTCTGCAATATTTTAACGTGGAAGACAATATGTGTGTGTGTGTGTGTGTGTGTGTGTGTGTGACCAATGCAAAACAATATATAAACATAAATAAATGAGTATAACTGTATAAGTAATACAGAAGCTATCGCATGATAGCCTAGTGCTGAGAAGAAAAAAATTCTCTCTCTCTCTCTCTCTCTCTCTCTCTCTCTCTCTCTCTCTCTCTCTCTCACACACACACACACACAAACACACACACAAACACACATCGACTCCAACGTTAAAATATTGCAGAGAAAAACATATATGGTTGTCTCGCTGCCAAACTCTAACAAATCTATAATTATATTATTATTACACACACACACACACACACATTTTTACCTCAACCGCATTAGCCTATCTCGGTGTTTTTACCGATCTCACAATTATATATTTTTGTTCTCTACCATACGTTAACGTGGGAAACGATGTGTGTGTGTGTGTGTGTGTGTGTGTGAGAGAGAGAGAGAGAGAGAGAGAGAGAGAGAGAGAGAGCATAATTTTGAAGTGCTGTACCATATGAAAATAATAAGTGAGTATAATCATAGATTATCTTGTTATATACAGAAGCTATTGATAGCCTACTATCGAAAAAAAAGTACTCTCTCTCTCTCACACACACACACACACACATACACTTCATTACTTCGACCCTATTCGGCTTTCCGTAATTCCCACTCATTCACTGCTGGGAGACAGTGATCACACACACACACACACACACAATCCTCTCCCACGTTAACATATTGTAGAGAAATACAATGTATATATTTGTGAGATTAGTAAAAACACGGAGATAGGTTTATAGGGTTGAAGTAAAAGTGTGTGTGTGTGTGTCATCACTAACTCACAACAGTGAATGGGTGGGAATTACGGAAAGGCGAATAGGGTCGAAGTAATGATGTGTGAGAGAGAGAGAGAGAGAGAGAGAGAGAGAGAGAGAGAGAGAGAGAGATCCACGTGTTTATGTGGGCGCAGTGTAGACGGGTGGGTTGGCCCTTGGATGAATAATACATGGAGTGGCCCTTAACGGGCCGCTCTTTACTGTGAGGTGAAGCATGAGGGATAGGGGTGGGCGGAGGTTAGCTGGTGACCTCTTGAGCCAGCAATTCCACTCAAAACATTGCATTTCTCGCTCCCTGATCGTCGGATTAAATGTTGTTTTGGTTTTATATTTACCAGTTCGTTGACTGGATGGGCTGTGTGTAGAGCCCTGCAGAGATTGCGATGTCGCTGAATCAGTCGTGTGGGTCATCGAGCTGTGCTCGCCGTCCTGGGCCATGGGGGGTCAACATGTCCGATTTTTACGAAGTGTTGAATGCACCCCACAGCCGTGCGGGCGTGAGCTCAGGTCTTGGAGTAAATGAGCTTGTCTGCCTTATTTCTTCCACATATCATATGTTTTTAGTTATTCAACTGCTGCAGTATATGCACAAAGGATGTATGTACTGGTTTTCATAGAAACAACACCAGCATTTCCTTGTCTTTATTCCGTAGAAGCTGAGAAGAAATATTCCACACCCGCCTTGATCCCTCACACTTCCTCTGTATAATATTCATTATATATTGACCATGCCCTTACTTCTAATGTAGAAGGATGTACAGACACTCAAAAAACTATCGTTACAGTGGGGTCCGACGAATTTCACACTGAGCAACCCGGTAATCTCGGTAGGGTTGGTAAGAGTGCAATCATCCCCACCACCTCAGCTCTGCTGGGGGTAGAAGGACAGGACCCCCGTAGGGGAGGGATAGAGAGGAAGGGAGACACTGAGATACCAGACATCACCATAATATTAACGGAGTGATCTGAGTGACACTTGTTTAAGCTTTATATTCATAAATTATTCAACAATAATGCTCATATGATATACGTAACAGCGGTGGGTAGAAGTATTCTCCCATGTCAGATATAGTTCAGTTCACAATGTGCCATCCTGGAACTAATGCTTCCACTGAACGTGTCTTTTCTTTCATGAACAAGTTGTGGGCATCTGAAAAAAAACAACTTCAAATTGCAACGCTAAAAGCATCGCTGGTAAGAAAGATAAAGTTTAAACAGAGTTGCATGGATTTCTACAGGTTGTTTCAATCTTCTCCTGGGCCACCCTTCTCTCTTGTGCTGCCTCATTGCCTAATATAAAAATAAGAACTTGGCGCTCCTTTTAAGTTGACGAATAAGGAATTTGGCTCGGGCGTTTTGAATTGCCGAAATTAGCCGTCTCTGGAGAAGAGTAATTTAATAAATAGCTTGCATGCAAGAGTTAATTTGTCTAACATGTTGGTATAATGACTCGCCGAGAATTATTAGAGAATTAATCTTATTGGGTACATTCCATGATTGTTTCGAGACAGCGAATACCGTGACTCGAGTAGTGCATGCTATACTAAAGTCTGTTCGGAGCATGAAGTCGGTTCAGGGTGGAGCTGGTATCGTCGTTTACCTCTACCCATGCTGCCAAATCAGCCTTCGTACATGCGTCTCTCTCTTATTTCCAATCCATGTGCTATTTGAAAGCGATATTTTATATATTCTGTATATAGTAAAGGAAGCTACATAGTACAATGAGTGTCGATGTTTAGGATTATAACAAGGATTTGTATAAATTCTATGATATGTGGCAGCGATTTTTTCCCATGTTGCCACGTTGTGGTGTTGGTAGTGGTGGTGGTGGTGGTGATCGGTGTGTCCCCCTAGGTCCCTCCCCCGGGTCGAGAGGGAGAGAGAGGGAGAAAGAGAGAGAGAAACAGGTGGGTTGTGGGTGGGTAGGCCGGGAGAGAGTGCTAATCTGATAATTGGCGGTCGAACTGGCAGCGCTGCACTCATGGGAATTCTGGAATCTGCCACACCTTGAACCGACTTCATGCTCCGAACAGACTATAGTGAAATCATTGCCAACGTTATCTTACCATTTGGGTGATAAGTCAAGTTTATAATCCACTATAAATCTTTCATAAGGTTAGCTAAGTTTTACGTAACCTCCTAGGCCCAGTGGAGCCGTATGTGGCGATCAGTCAGTGGGATTCACTCTGATATCCGAATCCTGATTGACTCATCACCGTAAAGTGTTTATCATATTGTCTCCTAAATGGACGAAATTTTAACTCTTCACTTGTGTGTGATGTGTTAAAGCATAATTTCATCAACCCAAACACTACAATATTATAGCTATATAGAATAGATTAATTAACTTCGACTAAGACTCCACCTGTGTGTTTCATGAAGCGTTACTGTGCCAGCTCAAATTCTACTTAGCGGGACACTTACGTGTCCCGCTCATTTGGTTCAGGCAAGTGAACCCACATCGAACACACACAGTGATACCAACATGAGTAGCCTGTTCTCACTGGCTTCGTCCTTGGTGTCAGTTTGTATCGTGCTGAATGTGTAACGATAGTTTTTTGAGTGTGTGTACAACCCTCTATGTAGAGCGTCTCAGAATGCTGTGATCAAAACTTACTACGAGAAAACAGAAGGAAATATTGGGGCAAGAAGGAGAAAAACTTACCCATACGCAAATAATAGTCTATATTTGACTCAGTGTCAACCAACCGTGTTACACAATCATGCATGTCATTGTTAGAGGTATATTAATCAGTAAATGGAGAAAATGCAACATACCGGTCAGGCAACAAGCACTGAGAGGGGTTGGTTACATGTTTTTAGGGAGAGAAATGGTTGTGGAATGGTGGAGATGAAGCCATCACCAGATATGAAAAAACAAACTTACAGGAGTGGAATAAATAATATAAGATAACTCCTGTAAGAGAGAGAGAGAGAGAGAGAGAGAGAGAGAGAGAGAGAGAGAGAGAGAGAGAGAGAGAGAGCAGTGTCTGATACAGCGCACAGGTCCTCAGCACGCGCGTGGCTCCCTGCAACCTCTCCAGGAGCGCAGGGATGTGGCAGGCCTGTGTGTAATGTTCAAGGCACACAACCTAAACGCACCCCACCTGGCAGCTCTCAAGCTCCCCGCGCCCCCAAGCCCCATACACTCCACCCGAGCAGCACCCCACATGCAGGAACAAGTAGCTGTACCCTTCTCTAGGACAGAACACCACTACCGCTCCTTCCAGCCCCGCTACAGCTGCCTGTGGAACCAGCTCCACCATCGCGCGTCACTTCAAGACTTCAAGCGGGAGGTGAACTGCTGGCTTAGGACCTCTAGGCCCCCCCCGCCCCCCTTTCCCAACCCTGGGGTCGCGACCACAAGTGGGGTCGCCAAGCGTTTTTCCTGGGGTCGCCAAGATCTCAAAATATCAAACATGGTGTTATTATATTATAATAACACATATAAAACTAAACTGGTGGGGTCGCGGTCATATCTAGAGATGCATGATTGGGGTCGCCTGAAAAAAAGGTTGGGAACCACTGCAGTCTAGGCAGTAACTATGTGTAATCTTGTATATACCTATAGATAGATGAAGCTTAAAACCTTCAACTTTAGCACAATCTTTTGTTAACCCTGTTTAAATAAGAGAGAGACTAAGAATGAGAGAGAATAAGAATGAAAGAGAATAAGAATGAAAGAGAATAAGAATGAAAGAGAATAAGAATGAAAGAGAATAAGAATGAGAGAATGAGAATGATAATGGGAGAGAGAATGAGAATGGGACAGAGAATGAGAATGAGAAAGAGAATGAGAGAGATAACGAGAATTAGAGAATAAGAATGAGATAATAAGAATGAGAGAATGAGAATTAACGTCAGGCAAATGACTGCCCGTGGGTTGAATCGACTCGGTAAGTTGCCCACGTTCACACTCTTATTACCTTCGCCAACGAAGTTGGAAGGAGGTTATATTTTCGGTCCGGTCAGTAAGTTTATTTATTTGTTTGTTTGTTCGTGTACAGTCTCCTGTGCACAATTTTATGGATATCTCAACCACTTTTTCAGGGAAACTTCGTGTCCATCCAGAATAGAACCAATTAAATTTTTGATGTCAAAGGTCGAAGGTCAAGGTCGCACAAAACGTCAGATTGGCCATAACTTCGGTTCTCGTCATCGTAGAGACTTCAGACTTCGTTCATATTTTAGCTCATGGAAAGACGCAGCTTGCATGGCCTTGAACTTAACCTTTGACCTTGAAAAATTCACCCAAGGTCAAAATTTCTAAAAAAATAGAATTAATAAAATTTGGAAAAATATGCTTCCATATAATGCGTGTCCATCCAGAATATAACCCATTAAATTTTTGAGGTCAAAGGTCAAGGTCAAGGTCGCACAAAACGTCAGATTGGCCATAACTTCGGTTCTCGTCGTCGTAGAGACTTCAGACTTGATTCATATTTTAGCTCATAGAAAGACGCACCTTGCATGGCCTTGACCTTGACCTTTGATCTTGACCTCGACCTCGAAAAGTTCGCCCAAGGAAAAGTTTCCAAAAAAGTAGAATTTCATCAAATTTTGAAACAAATGCTTCCATATGATGCACCTTGCATGGCCTTGACCTTAATCTTTGACCTTGACCTCGAAAAGTTCGCCCAAGGTCAAAGTTTCCAAAAAAAAAAGAATTTCATCAAATTTCGAAACAAATGCTTCCATTATGATGCATAGGATCGCAGTTGATGCCCATACCAATTTTCAGGACGATCTTTGGCGGAGGTGTGCACTCTCCAAGTGCTATGCGTCAAGTTTTATAAGTTTTGCAAAATAACTATGTGTTCATTGTACTTCTGATAATACCCAAAGTAATGTGACCTGTTTGTGTGTAAAAGCCATGGGAGAAGAATTACAGATGCTATCCTTGAAAAATCCACCAAGGAATCATTCGCTCTTTTTCAAGCTAAGTTTTCTTGCCTCCTAATGTTTCACCACAAATATCATTTTGTCTTACCGATGAAACGTTATGCTGCCATCCCCGCCTCTGTGGGCGCAACCAAAGGCAGAGCATGCCGGCATGAACGCAAAATGTTGAGGTGTGTGGGTGTCGCGCGTCCGGCCAGCCGGGCAATGTTTTGGGTGGAATTGAGGGCCGCGGCGGAGAGGGGGCGGAGCAAAGTCAAGGTCAAGCCGGCTTCACTCCTGTGACGTCATGCCCTCTCCTTGTATTCTTCCACCAAGGGTTGGCCCCTTGGTTGGCCGCGCACACGCTGTTGTGACATGAGAACTGGAGGCACGGAGGAAGTTCCAAGGAACCACTGGCACGCCACACCGGGCGGAGTGGAGACAAGGCAGCAGTCTTCGTTAATCTGTGCCCCCTGTCCACCCAGAAGTGTGGATAGAAGTGTAGGCTACCTGGTGTCAGTCGGGGTTGTGTTCCGCCTTACGAGTATGTGCATGAGTGTGAGGTTTCAGCCGTACCCCAAGACTCATCACTTGTGAGCTCAAATGTCATTCGGAGAGGTTGCTGGTTAGCGATCGCAAGTCCACCGCGTGGCTAGGTTGTGGTGAATTACAGACACAAGTCATGCTCGCTCATCCTGAAAAACCATTTACGGGAGAGTCTTCTAAAACCAACCAGCCTCATTCTTGTCCGTACTGCAAAGCTAACACGGTCCATGTCTCCTTGCACCGCTGCCTTGTGAAAAACAATGTTCTAAGTAATGATTGAGTGACGGGTATCTTGCAAGTTAAGAAAGTAAACTTTATTTAACGGAGTGTATTTATCGAACACTAGATTTATCGAAGTAAACCTACCAGAACATATTTTTTTAGTCAGTTTTTTTTTTTTTTTTTACCTGATTTCATTCTTATATACTATTCAGAAGGAAGGTAAAGGACAAGGATAAATATATTCTTGAGGGAAGCCAAAGAAATATTTTTAATAAAAAATATTAACGTAATTATGTTAAGGGAAAAACACAATATATTTTTATTTGATTTTATGCAGTGCGTTGTACCTTAACAAAAAAACTCAAAACATAACTTACTTCTATGTATAAGGACTTTTTGTTGCCTTCAATTTGTTAGCTAAAATGTAACTTTAAAGGCGTCAAGATTCCTTGGAGTTAAATTCAGTGTGATGCAGCAAAATGATTCCGACAAGGTGTTTTATATTGATAGGCTAAGTGCACATGTGTCAAGCTGTGTGTACTATAAAGATAGGCTGGGTGCACACGTCTCTAGCTGTGTGTACTATATAGATAGGCTGGGTGCACACGTCCCTAGCTGTGTGTACTATATAGATAGGCTGGGTGCACACGTCTCTAGCTGTGTGTACTATATAGATAGGCTGGGAGTACACGTCTCTAGCTGTGTGTACTATATAGATAGGCTGGGTGCACACCTATCTGGCTGACCCTACTGTATAGACAGGCTGGGTGCACATCTATCGTACTGACTATACTGTATAGATAGGCCGAGTGTATAGCTTTCTGGCTGGCTATACTATACAGACCGGCTGGGTCCACACCTCTCTGGTTGGCTGGACTATCTAGATATTCCGGGTGCACACCTCTTTGGCTGGCTATACTATCTAGATAAGCTGGGTGCACACCTTTATGGCTGGGTGTACCATATAGATAGGCAGGGTGCACACCTCCCTCGCAGGCTATACCATATAGATAGGCTGGGTGCGCACCTTTATGGCTGGGTGTAGCACACCTTCTGGCTGGGTGTGCTGTATAGACAGGCTGGTTGAAGACCTTGCGTGCACGGTCATATTATACCGTAGCAGCTTTTCAGGGGTAGAAAGAATAAATTTGTGATCAAGAGGAAATATCAGATTTCACATGAAGATTAGCTTCAAAATCGATCTTTGTCCACCTTGTTTCGCGTAAGGTATCTATCCGTACTTATCACTTAAGTGAAAACCTTTCCATAGGCATCTTATATCATGTGAGATGTCTTTTCTTATGTATTCAATTGTATGAAAACTCTTTCTTGGCCATTTTATGCCATGTGAGATGTCTATTTTTGATTTCTTGTAAATGTGAAAATCATTCATTTTTATCAACTTCATTTGCATGGAAGGTCTGTTCTTACAAAAAGATTAATGAAAAAACAGTTTCCTTGTCCTCATTTCATCTCACGTTGAATGCTGATAAGTAAACTAAATGACATGTACGGGAAAAGACCTTTCATGTGTCTTGGTTTGCACCACTTGTAACAACTAACAGACATGAACTTGAAGCCTCCTCTCTATTTACGTTCTCAGCAGAGGGAGGTGTTTGACGCGCCCTTCTTCACCACCTGGTTCTGCACCGCCTGGACGGGCCTCTTCTTCCCTCTCTACCTCGCCTGTCATTCCTGTTTCCGGCGGGACAAGGACTCTCTCAAGGTCTCCCTCAAGTCCATCGCTCAGAACTTCAGGGATCGCGGCGTCACGTTCAGTAAGTTTCTGTAGCATGAAGTAATAATTGCATAAACAGCGTGAGTTGTGGTATACATCCACACCCACCCACCCACACACACACACACACAAACAAACAAACAAACAAATACAGAGAGAGAGAGAGAGAGAGAGAGAGAGAGAGAGAGAGAGAGAGAGAGAGAGAGGCATTAATCTTATTCAATTGTTTCCGTTGCAAGTCGAGAGAGACAGCGGTAGTAGGAGTTTTTCTCTAGCCTTGCGGAAAGGAGGATGTCTCTCGCCAGATTTCCCGAGATGAGCTGCCTGAGTCTGTGTTGTTTTGGGCAAAGGAGAGAGAATAGGGCATGAGGAAGGAAATGAGGGATCAGGGGAAGATGAGAAAGGAAGGAGAACTGGCTGTTCATGTATTTGAGAAGTTTTAAATTCAGTAGCAGTATTGCACATATAAACTGAAATGGAAGGAAGAAATTGAAAACTTCTCAAATACATGAACAGCCAGTTCTCCTTCCTTTCTCATCTTCCCCTGATCCCTCATTTCCTTCCTCATGCCCTATTCTCTCTCCTTTTTTTTCGTCACCCTAATAATTAGGGTGACGAAAAAAAAATCTGATATAAAGTTGTCAGAATGTGAGACTGGTAATGAAGCCATTTTATATTAACATCGGACAATTATTGTAAGCAAGGGATGAGATATATTGACGTGTAAAGATAAGAAAGAGATAATTTGAAGTTTTGGTGAGAAAGAATTGAATTTGGAGAAAGTAGGACAGGCTTTGAAATTCAATATTTATTGTTCGGTTTATGTAAGTTTTTCTCTTTTAATATTGTTTATCATCCAGTCGTTATTTACGGAACTTTTGAGCGAAGTAAATATTTTTTTTTAGGAAATCTCTAAATTTACTCAAATTTAAATCGTTCTTTACCTAAGTATGAAACACGTAGGTAGTTTGATTACTCGTGAGGCCGATCCGGAATTAAAAATTGATCTGAAATTAATCCTACATTTTGAAGCACTGCACGCCACCCCCAGGTATGATTGTGTCTGAAATTAATAATCTTATCATTATATTACCAACGCTTCCTTTCTTTGTCTGGCTCTTATTTGTACTCTCATTTCCTGGCGCTTTACTGCACGCCACCCTCATGCATTCCTCCTCCCCACGTTTCAGTTACTGTCAAACATTATCTTCATCAACAGCGCATCTTTGTTGTTCGTGCTCTAATTTACATTCTCGCAGCAGTCATAACGCCTTCTGCATGATATTTCCAATCCTTTTACACCACTACACACCAGCCATCTTCACTCATTAGATCATTACTCATTACGTTATCCACACAATATTTCGCTATCTCTGGTTCTCCTCTGCACTCTCCTTGTCTTCCACTGCTTGACATTCCTAAGCATTGTACACCACCACTAACCAGCCACCGTCACCAGATGACTTGGAAAGAAGAGGAGGGAATGTATGGCAGAGAAAGCAGTGTCAGTTTAGGTAGATGTGGTATAGGAAGGAAACTCTCCTCTCCCCTTTCTTCGTCCCAGCAAGTTTTAAAATCTTGTTCGTCTTCAAGTTGGTGGGTGTGGTCTCGTCACCGCCGGGCAAGTGCGAGTTGCCTGACTGCCTACCTGTCTCAGCCTTACTTGGATGACTCATCGGCCGACCATCAGACCCCACCAGGAAAAAGCCTAAAAGCTATCAATAGCAACGCGCAAAAAAAAAAAAAATCATATATCAGTCATAAATACAATGTCAATTATAAAAGGTAAAGTTGGAAGCATAGGCTATAGTTTGTTGCGCGGCGCGGCTCATCATCTCCGTTGGCTTTTTTCTTTGTGGTTGTGGTAGTAGATAGAACTAATAAGAAGGGCCTGCGCCTACATCCTTTATCGACCATCCCCAAGTCCGTGGATTCGTAGTCAGGGACGCTAACCACTGCACTGCGGAGGTGTATATCAATTGTAATAATTTATCAAGCTAATGCGGTCACTCTTCTTTGGGAAAAATCACATGAAAGACAAAGATTGAATAGTTTTGCGAGACAAAATTTAATTAACGCCCTGAATTCTCAGTCCATAATTTGCCTCACTGGTGTTGAAAAAGAGAACTGAGGACGAGTATCAATAATATACATCATTTGTTTAGAAGACTGGAGAGATGAAACGAATTCTCATAATCTTGCAATAATAAATTATTAGAAAATCTGAGCGATGGATAAATAAAATAAAAGAGAACGCCAGAAGTGATATCTGGATTAAAAAGAGAAAAAAAGATGGAAAAATAAAATGGTTACAAAACTTTTTCTCATGCAGACTGCTGCCGACAAAAATATATAAAAAAAAATGCAAATATTATAAAATCTTTGCTTCCCACTGAAGACTAATAAATCTGTAAACCCCTGTGGTACAATGGACAACAAGAAAGTAGATTGAATCTCATCAATCGGGTGGCTGAGCAACCATCGCCTACGAACCTTTTGTTTTTGTATGAGGAATTTTTGATCGAAAAAAAGTGAAACAAGAAATAAATGAAAGTATGAACATACGCCCTTACCCTATATAAACTTATTCTTCAATATGCACGCATAAACGTTAATTGCATTGGTCTTCTGTGACCTGTAAAATTCGGATTTAGTCTGAGTGAATAGCGCAAAAGAATAAGAGCTTTTAATGTTAAAGTGCATTGAAGGCTTTAAATGAATGATTAGACCAATAAAAATGTGATAAAGAAACTATGATTGTGCATGATGAGAAAAATATTTTAATAGACTGGCTATTATTATTTTCAATGATGATGGTTGTTTCCAGGTAAATACAAGATACTGTTAATGAAATGTGTCTTCAAGTAATTTAAAAGGGCTTTTGAATTTGCTCTTTTACATTATGGGATCTTTTTTTTTGGATAAAACTTCATGAAATGTGAAGTATACTTGAAAAAACTATCACTTTACAGGTAAAAGGTGAATTTGGAGGCATACGATAAAACTATTGGTAGCCTCAGTGCTTATCTCAATAGCATCGGCTCTTGGGCCTGAAGCGGGAAAAATAACTCATTTTCCCAGGACACACGGCTAGTGGACCATCCGGGTTACCACTGTTTACATACCCCAGGTTCCACTAGGTACCCCTTTATCGACGACGATAAACATCTGAGTGGGCTGCGCACCGACCGCCCGGTGTGGCATCGAATTCCGCCCCTTTATGGAATTACGTCCCATCCTAATCTGCGCATGCGCAGAACTCAAGGTTTACTATTACAGAGTGTTGATATCCGCGTTTATATTCGTGTTTGTCCCTGGCAAGATGACTGCAATACATCATGCTAGTCTTCATGAAAAATGGCCAAATTCAAGGCTGACATGGACCCCAAAGCCCAACTACTATTGAATGGAAAGTATCCCATGAACCTGACCTAGAATCAGAATAGAACTCTAAGGAAACTGAAGGACAATCATAAGATCAATGGTAAGCTTATTATAATCTTATAAGAGACAGTGCAGTGAATGAAAGGACAAAATAGCAAAGTCTTTGCATGCGCAGATCAGGATGGGACGGAATTCGACAAAGGGGCGGAATTCGACGCCACACCGGGCCAGGATTCGAACACAGGCCCGCGGATTCGTAGCTAGTCATGATAACCAGTTTGCAGAATATGCCAATAAATTTTCGCCAAGTAATACTAGCCCCATGATGGTAGGATATATAGTTAGACCAGCAATCAGTTGTATGGAGGAGATATAGCTTAGGTCAGTGTTTACCAACCAGGGGTCCAAGAATTTCAAGCGGTCCATAGAGATTCTAATTATTTTCAATATATTATACTGGAATAACATTTGTCCTGCTTTCATATAAATAGGCCTACAGCTTAATCATAATAACAGTGCAAGGCATTTTACACGAATGTATTATTTTTTTTACAGAAAAATCTTCTATTAATTTTGCTGGCTTAACCTATTTCGTTGATGGGTCCACAGGTGTAAAAGTGACTGGAAAATGGGGAACGGGGCAAAAAAGGTTGGGAACCACTGGCTTAGGTGGTACAGGTTCCATCCTCAATTATGCTGTGAAATAGATCGAGACATCCTTCAGGGAACATGATGGTGGTAATTACCAGTAGGATGAAATGGAATACAACAATCTATGCCTTGTCATTATAATAATTCTTTCTGACGAAAATAAAGAAAGCCTTATAGGAAACAAAACACCTGAAATGCCTGAAAATGCGAGAAACTACAGAGGAAATACAAATATTTAAAAAAAAGGAGCAAGAAAAAGTTCACTATACCGACTTTTTTGTGTGTCCGCGTTTGTGTGTACACAACAGATTTTTATACATTCCACGTGACCGCAACTGCATTAAACTGAGCATGAATACCTTGCCTGTCCCTGTGTGGCGTAATCAATCACTGAGTCACCTGGCACCTCCATAAATGTGACGCTCACCAAACGTTTCCGCACGGCGAGAAGTAAAGAAAACTGTCTATATCTCGCCCTTCCCCAGAGGTCACCTGTTGCATCCTCGCGGGATTATGGACTTGCAGGTTTCAAAGTCTCGCATTAACTTGACGGAATCTCATAATCTCTTGCCAAATACGAGACTGTCGAGACAAAACGACTTTTCAAGATTTAAACGTATGAGCCGACCCTGTGACCTTGCAAATATGAAACATAAAAATTATGTAAATCCATTTTACACTTATTTTTGACAAAGTACACAGCAAACAGGAAAATAACTTCTGTAGGTATATGATATATGTGGTAAATCAAGTCCCGAAATAGTAAAATTGAAACAGCGTGTTCCAAAGAATACACACCGCCGCTATAGTAGCGAAGATTTTTTGATGATGACCATTACCATTCAAATAATCAGTTTTTATAAAATTCCGTCGGAAAAAGGCCGGATCATTCCTACGGGAAGCAGGAAACCCAGAACTCATGGTCTGACCCTGATCACATCCCAAGACCCTCCAGTGCCCACTGGAAGCACTCATGGTTTTAGCCAGATCACCATCCAGCCGCTACTGGTAGGCGACTCTCTGGAAGCCCCCACGGCCCACGGTTTGCCCTCAAAATACATGCTGTCGTTATGGCCACGACCAGACAGCCGATCAATTTTTACGTTTATTCGTCACTGTTCATTCAGATTTTTAACGGAGTTTTCTCAAAAGTTAATTAGCTTGAGATATTCATCTAAAGATGTATTGACATTATATGCTGCATAAATATCCGTTTTATAGATACGTTGGTAGCAGACAAACAAATATACAAACTGACAGACAAACAACGATTAAAACCTTATTGCCCTTCTCTGAGGCAAAACGAGGAAAAACGAGGAAAATGGTGGGGAAAAGAACGCAAACGATTTTGAGAATCTCGTGCTTTCTACGGTATAGGAGACAGACCAAGCACACAGTAAAGTAGAAAGAGTTGCCCGCAAAACGCTGATTCGTATCAAAGAAGGCATGTGGATCCCGAAGAAAAAGACAAGATAAAAGTTAGTTCATAAGGAAGATGGAAAGCTACTCCAAAGTTTACCAAAGAGATTGAATATATGAGAGATCCCATACAGTTCACTCTTACAGCTAGCGAATCGTCAGGGAGAAAATATTTTTGTCTTGATGAATTTTTGTTTCAATAATAGGTACATCCTGTGAGCCACGCACGAATAGAAACGCGGAGGTTCAGGCAAAATCAGAAAAAAAACATCTCACTTCCTTAAAAAAGCCGCATGCACTCTTCCAACCGTTACTATTAATATTATAAAAGGGAAGTTGATCGGAAACTAACCCAGCAGCTGCAAGCGATCAGCTCTTAACGCTCGGGTAAATTCCAATGATCGCCGCCACCTGCAATGGATGGAACATTTGTGCCTCGGCGATCAACACCCACGAACCTTTTCAAGATTGCAGGAGCTTTATTGTGGAATGTTTCTGTTAGTGCTTTTGGGTCAGTGAAAGAAAAAATAGGTCCTCCTAATCACAGGAGGCCGTACTCCAACAGCGATCATATTCCAAAAGACATTTTTTATTGTGTGTGTGGCCTTTTCCCTGCTTAATTAAAGGACACTAGGTTAAAAGTAATACTTGATAAAAAGAGACTCACTGTTGATGCAATTCAATGGTGGGCACATTGCAACAGACAACAACTTTGATAACTTGTGTGACCTTTTTCTGCTTAAATGCAATATAATAACTGGAAAAGCATGCTTGTAATAGGAATGAAACTCATACTGTTAATGGAATACAACGATGGGTGAATGAATTGCAACAAAAGAATAAAAAAAAAAAAGTTAAATTGTGACCTTTCCTTGCTTAAATGCAACACAGTAAGGGAAACTCAACATTTAAAAAAACAAGTGTTACTAGCACGAAAACTGTGCTAGATCGGCGTCGCATGACCCTCCAACACCCCCCCAACGATTTATAGTATGCGACTAGAGGTCTAAAATGGAAAATGCTGAAAAGTAAAGATGGCGCCGCTGTAAACACTTGCCTGCGCTACAACGAGCTGGGGCCGACCATCAGGCCCTACTATGAAGGCCTACCGGTGTCACAGGCCAAGACGTAAATATATATATATATATATATATATATATATATATATATATATATATATATATATATATATATATATATATATATATATATATATATATATATAATGCCAAGTTGTAGGGTTCATCAGGGCTAACAAATGTTATTATACAATGTCATGTCTACAATGCATGGTTAAGCTAGGAAAACAACTTGAAGAGAACAACAACAAGAAGATGGAGAATCTGTTGCTCGGCGTCTGCGACGCCGATAAAAATCACGATTTAAATAAATATTAAAATTAAGATTTTTTTTAAATGTCATTGATTTAAATATTGACCTATTCAAGGCAACAATATAGAAAGGAAAAATAAACAAAGAAAACATTCTTAACACTCAACTTTGACATCAATATTTTCTCTGTCAACTTCACAAATTTTCATGAGCTGGTTAGTTCATTATATAATCTTCAATCAGTTACACATGGTCCGTCAAGTGTCCTGGGGAAGAATAAGATGTTGACTACCTTTCTGACGGTAATTTATTAAGGCAGAGTGATAGTTTCAAAAGTATTTTACAAGATAACCCACATGTTCTTTTATGTTACCAATTTCCAAATCATGAGCCAAAACATGAAGAATGTGTGCAGTGCAATCATAGGCTAGCAACTTTAGTTCATTTGCTTGTTCTAATTGTTTTTTTCATTTTGTTGACATTAGCTGCATTATATGTTTGAGCTTGTCCTCATGTGACAAGCGTCTCACCCATTGAATCATTGTTTTTATGCCACCGTGGTCTAGTGGTTACCATGGCTGGCTATGAATCCGCGGACCAGGGTTCGAATCCAACTCCGGGTAGTCGGCGTGCAGCTCACCCAGCTGTTCATCTTCCCTTTTGATCTGGTCGATAAATGTGTACCTGGGGAAATCTGGGGAAGGTAAACTGTGGTAACCCGGATGTCACACTGACCCTTTACCAGGGTAATGGATTTTTCCCACCACAGGATCAAGGGACAATGCTAGAGATGAGCACTGCGGCCGCGCTCAGCTATAGCGTAGGACCTCATATTAACTCTTTATTGTGATCTTTTATACATTTATATAATATTTTTTTCATTTTTTTACGTTCGGCCTATAGTGACAGCAGGCTTTTTTGATGGGGCCGGTGGTCAGTTCACGCCAACTAGTGTCCAGGCAAGAGTTTTATAGTGGTGCAATCTTGCTTAGGTCATGCTGCCCCCGGAGCTTTACTTGATCGTCTTCTGAGCTTCGCTAGAATCTGGCTTGATTAGCAATCATCGGGACAGCATGTGGGTAGTCGTAGGCCACTCAGTGATGACTGAAAATTGTCAGCTTATAGCAGCGGGCGGTACATAAACACGGGTCTTTCAGGACTCTGCACCCGGATGCTGACCACTCAGCCACCGCCTCTTCAGACTGAATTTGGTATTTATTACCTTTATTACCGCTTCCTATTGTTAATGGGTTATCTTTTTCGTTCATACAATTTTATCTAGTGCATATGAGTGTTTTAAGGTAGGAAGACTGTAGGGAGTACGTAGGAAGATACCTACCGAAACGGGCGTAAGCCACTCTCGGTGAGGTATATACGGGAAGCGAGGAGGGTGCTGCAAGCCCACCAAAGACCCCTCCAGTGTCCTCACTTTTCGTTTCCCTATTGTTTCATTAACACCAGAGAGTAATTCAGCATGCTCTCTAAAGACAATTCCTTTGACTTTCCACACGACACTACATACACGCAACACACACACCATTTCCCCCCAAATTATAAAACTTCAAAATGGCAAAATATCAGTCTGCCTTGGACTTCCCATCTGGGGGACGGGATGGGGGCAAAATTGCCTCCAGATTGGGCTCCATATCTGGCCTCCGATCCAAGAAGTGTTTTGATAACTCTTCAACCTTCTTTCTCATCAACTTCTGCAACATTCGCGGTCTTCGATCTAATTTTCACTCATTGGAACACCATCTCTCCTCCTCTAAACCTCACCATCTCTTCCTCACCCAAACACCGCCTGGCTAAGCTTTTGTCATTCTATTATTAAATACGTCTGTGCTGTTTATCTCTCATCTAACCCTACCAGCTATGTAAAGTTCTTTGACTACTTGAACTCTGAAGTGGAGCACATCTTGACTCACTCTCCCTTCGCTGAAATCTCCATTTTAGGAGATTTCAATGTTCACAGCCAGCTTTGGCTTTCATCCTCTTTCACTGACCAGCCTGGTGAACAAGTCTACAACTTTGCACTCCTCATTGATCTAGAGCAGTTGGTCCAGCACCCTACACGTATTCCCGACCGCCTTGGAGACACGCCCAACATTTTTTACCTTTGTCTAACCTCTAACCCTTCAGCTTACTCCATTAATCTGTTCTCTCCGTTGGGCTCCTCCGATCACAACCTTATTTCTGTATCCTGTCCTATCGCTCCTGTACAGCCTCTGGACCCACCGAAGAGGAGATGCTTTTGGCATTTTGCTTCAGCTCGGTGGGACGACCTGAGGATGTACTTTTCCGATTTCCCGTTGAATGATTACTGCTTCCAGGAGATGGACCCCTCTGTGTTTGCCCAACGTATCACAGAGGTAATTGTCTTTGGAATGGAGGCACACATTCCACATACTTTTTCTACCCCTGATGCTTAAAAAAAATTTGGTTCAATCACGCGCTTGTTCCCGTGCTATCAAAGATAGAGGTGTGGCTTACAAAAGATACCAGAGGCTTCGCTTTCCTGCTAATCATAAATAATAATCTTTACATTTCCGCCCGGAATCGTGCTAGATCTATTCTCCCACTTACCTACACCTTGTGTCCCACGACTGTACATTCATTAAATTATATTCATTAATAAAAAATATAAAAAAGATCTGATTTAAATAAAACATTCTGAAAAAAACACACATCGACAACCATGGTTAAAGTACAGTCGCGCTACGAAGTGTTGACACAGTTTTCATAATCTTTCGGACACGGCTGGCGACATCTGGCAACTACCCTCGGGGAAACATTCGCTACAGACTGTTATAAAACTACTTAATTTTAAAGTCTAGTTTTGCACACACCTAATAAATATCAGTGATTCCATTAAATGCAATGAAAATTAACAGTGTACTCTATGTAAATGTGGCGAAGAGAAACGTATTGGAATGATAGGCTATGTAGCCACATTCATTTGCAGAATCGCCAGGGCGGAGTAGAGGTCACTTCACTATTTATACCTACAAGTTATAAATAATATTATCTTGATCATATATACATAATTGACTCGACAGTGGTGAATGGAAGAAAGTGAAAGGCTAGCAGTGCAGCGCCGACCAGGCATCGTCTCTACCCAGATAATAGGCTATTATTTTTATTATCGCGTCGTCTGTCGTGTGTTTCGACAGTTTCGTGCAACTTTGAGTTAGTAGTTAGTAGTTGAGTTAGTAGGCGGTGGCCGAAGTGATAGCGTACTGGACCCACATTCGCCGCGTGATGGACGACGCGGGTTCGAATCCTCACGCTACCACTCGGATTTTTCAGTCACCGCCGAGTGGCTTAAAACTACCCACATGCTGTCCTGAAGACCACCCATCAACCCGGACTCTAGAGGAAGCCGTCCAAGCGAATCAAGAACGAGTTCCGGGGGGCAGCATGAGCCAATGCAAGATGGCGCCACTATAAACACTCGCCTGCGCCAGAACGGGCTGGGCCGACCATCAGGCCCCACCTGGAAGAAGCCTTGGGCCGACCATCAGGCCCCACCGGGAAGATGCCTATCGGCGCAATAGGCAACGTAAAAAAAAAAAAAAAAAAAAAAAAAAAAAAAAACTGGCCACTTGTCGATACTTCTCTTTGGATTTTACAGTTAATTAAAAACTTTTTTTTTTCAGAATCTCGCTGATTTGACACACACGATTTATATAGTCATGCATGAATGTCGTTCCCGATGACGTCATCATCAAATGCGAGTTTATTATGTATTATTTATTTCGCATTTTATCAAATGAAGTGCAGCTAATTATTTTTTCCTATTATTCTATAATATAGGGTTTATCACTACATAGAAAGAAAGAGCAATATATTTGTGCAGTTATATATATATATATATACCTAGTCTTAAACATATAACTCATTTGACTCTTTTAATGTCTTGAACGAAAACTATCAAAATGTTTCGGCAGAGCTGCTTAATATATCGTTATAAGGTAAAAACTTCCACTCTATTGAATTTATTTCCTTTCTTAGTATCATATTTTGTGTATAACAAAATCACTCCTAAACATCCCTTCCTTTCGAATAATATTATGTATTATTTGAACGAAAGTCATTGCAAACTGCGTCAACACTTCGTAGCGCGACTGTACCTCGTGAACATACTTGTATCTTTCGTGAATCGAAGTTGTTGGGAAACTCAGGGATCCCAATTCCAAAAGTCACTGACTATGATGGCTATATCAAACTACAGTCCCGGAGGGACCTATGAAAGCCAGGCACGGAACACACGCTTAGTCTGTTATTTCAATTAACGAGGACGACTGCCGCGTCTCGCGTAGCCAGGTAAGGCACCTTTATTTATACACTGTTTAAAACAACACGTGTCATGATACCAACCCTAGCGCTCCGAAATCATGAATCCAAGTTTAGTGCAAAACAACTGAAAAGCTACTTTTTAATAGTATAAGGCTAACTACCACTCGTAACTAGCTAAACCGATTATTATTTTCCTTATTATCATTATTATTATTATTATTATTATTATTATTATTATTATTATTATTATTATCGTTATTATTATAATTGTTAATAGCTTTATTATTACTATCAAACTCATGTTCATACTACTGAGAGAGAGAGAGAGAGAGAGAGAGAGAGAGAGAGAGAGAGAGAGAGAGAGACTTTCTCTTTCAATCTTATCTGTTTTCTGCCTTTCCCTGTGTGTGTGTGTGTGTGTGTGTGTGTGTGTGTGTGTGTGTGTATTTGTGATTCACCACGGCCTGGTCACTAGCTGGGCTCGTAATCGCCAGCAAATACCCTACTTATTAGAACAAGCTCATTATAGTCGATTTCTGGACCTTCACATCTATCCAAGACCTTTACACACCGCACACTCCATCCCCCTTGCTCAAGGAAATACGGTAACCACTCCTTGTCAGCTGAAAAATCTCTTCCTGAGTAGGGTTCGAACCTCTGTGTCAGGTTGAAGCCTGATGGAGCAGAGTTTTATCCACTGAGCTATCGAAGCGGAGTCAGTGTGTGTGTGTGTGTGTGTGTGTGTGTGTGTGTGTCCATAAAACACCATTTTTTTTAGGCTTAGAAACCTGTCGTATACACCGTGTTACAATTGGTATTGGGTGGTCAGGGGCCATGGAAGAAAATATAAAATTACTGGACAAAGGGATCGAAACATTTAAGAGAAAAATGGCTAGGATGGCCTAATTTCCAGGTCCTTTTCCCCTGATCAAACACCAAAAGAAAGAAAATGATGATAATTCAGAAAAAAGATGATAATTCAGAAAAAAAGGAGTGGTTTCAACGGAAGCACGCCTTCCCAAGGTTACCGGAGTTTACACTCTCGTAAGCAAAACTGAAACAAAAACAGGCTTACGGAGGCGAGGACACGTTAGCGGGCCGCGTGGGCGGACAAAGAGCACAAAGGAAACAGGAAAAACACGTAGTATAAACACAAAGTAACACTGAGAACAAGACACAAACTATACTGAAACACGAGGACAAAAGCAGAAAGAAAATTAACACTAAGGTAGCAAAATTTGGCCGTGGGGCAACGATCATAATAAACAGGTGGGATCAGGGCGGGGGGGGGCCTGTGACCAGCCTTGTCAGGTCTCCCAAACCCACGATGCGTACATGTGATATTTGTAAAAGGCATCACAAATGATAAAACACACACCAATACAAGTTTAACGTAAAAATTATGATATATCAAAGAAAAGTAAACTAGCTATGCGTATGATATTTATACGGCAATAGAGAAACGTGGCATACATATTGTACAGTGGTGCTAAGAATGTTATTACTTTTATTTAAATTTCGCCGCAGTTATAAGGTGGATCAGGAACATTACAATTATATTTATAAGATAGTTTGAAGGAATATTAGTAGAAAATATGATATTTTCTAAATAAAAATAAATGTTAAACCTCTCAAGAGCGGCAGCACTCCCATTGACCCAACCTGACATGAGTCACGTGTTGAGTTCTTCTACGGAGACACGGCAACGCTGAAGATAGCTGTTGCCCCGCCCCGACCGCACTCTGGCCCTCATTTACATGTGGCAGTACTATAGCACGCCCTTGCATTACACTGTGGCACGAACGAGAGGCAAGACAAATACGAGAAACCAAACGAAATACACGTAGATACAGGAACACATACAGCCAAAGTCTTTGCATACAGCTTTCCTTAAGGGAGGCGATGCAGGTTTTTTTTGTTTATAGGATTATCTCAACGAAATATTCGCAAAGTATATGTCTTATTATGCTACTTATTTGTAAGGAATATTATTGCTCTATGATTGATATTTTTTAATTATATTTTTAGCCCGAAAAGTACTCTAAAGAAGCATTTATAGGCATTATTAAAGTGAATGTGTAAAAGACACCATCATTCAAAATTCTTTTTCCTTTATATATTGTGTATATTAAGCATTAATCTACATTTGAATGAATCATGAAGTTGCTACATATGTTTGTATTATAGTTATGATTTTTTCTCGACTTAAACTTTTTTCCCGTTTTCTTTGTTTTCAAACCTTGTCTGTGACCAACTCTTGAGATATATAATCATATCCATACATCCAAATGTACATTATGCTATGTATTATTAGAAAATGGAAGCTGATTGGTTTTGACATACAGGGCTTTTTATTCAAACATCTTATATTTCCTCCTTCCGCCATTTCATGATAACATATTCCTACAAATTAAGTTTTATTGACTAAATTAACTCTATATAACTCAAAAAATAGGCATAATTATATATACAATTGTTAATTTCATAGTCACCAAGGTGGTGTCAAAAACCAGTGAGCTCCAGCCTCATCATATTCATCACTAGTGGTGATCCTTTTCCGGCAGGCAAAATGACATTTTGATCAGCCTCATTAGGAAGTGGTGCAGGTGGCAATGGAACAGGGCGAACAAAATGCCAATCACGAATGGAGCTTGCAGTTGAAAGCAGCACATTAGATGGTGGTGGAGGAGTGGATGGTGGTACAAGTAGTGGTGGTTTTATTTGGTGATGTAGAGGTAGATGGAGGAGGAAGAGGTGGTGGAGAAGTGGATGGTGGTACAGGTAGTGGAGGTTGTGCAGGTGGTGATGTAGAGGTAGATGGAGGAGGAGTTGATGGTGAAGGGGAGGCAGTGATAGTGGAAGCGTTGCCATAATAGGTGTCCTTAGTCCACCTCGCCGCTGCTGCTTTCCTCGCTTTCCGCTGCTGTTTCTGCCTTTTCTTTGATGGAGGCATTTGTTGGTAAGAAAATAAGAGATGGAGGCATTTATTGGTAAGAAAATAAGAGATGTAACACAACAATAATGCAACAAATATGGGAAATAACACTATTTTATTTGCAGTAATATTCATCAGTACCTACCCTGGCAAAACCAAGCGTACGACTGAAGCTTCAAGGTCGCTGCCTGCTTGGCGTCGCTGCATGAGTAGCCAAAGAGTGTATTATCCCAACGTTATTTACTGCATCATTCAATCTTCATTAGTAACGCAACAGTGATGAAAATAATGTGTTATGTTACAGTGACCGCGAAGAGGAGCGCAGACATTTAAATAATTTAACGGATTTAAAGGGCTTTAAACTTCTCGTCGATGTTTAAATGGTCCCTCGAGGCATCGCCCACACCTTACGTTTTTCGAATACACAATATCACAGAAAGTTATATTTTTCACCAAAACTGCTTGCATCGCCTCCCTTAACCCGTAAACCGGCTTCTGGAAGCGCGTTTTTCATGCCAGCCCCATAAAGTTTCTGTGATGTATATTACTTTGAAAACTTTTGAGGCTTCGCGGCCTGGCAGGTGGAGTTTCGAGCCCCGCTCAGGCCGGGATTTTTCCACAGACAAGCATTGCTGCATTGGTTACTGTCCTCTCTTCAGCAAGGTGTTGTGATACAGTGAATTTACCGTACCCAACGGTTATGTTTCTCGCAAGACACTTAACTCTTCCAGGACAACTCCACAAAACCACGACCACTTACCACCAATACAGCAGGGGTGCAGGCTTTCCCCGCAAGCGCCTCCCAGAGTTACAACGATAATCCTAACAGGTCTGATAGTAACACCTATTTGTAACCACTGTAGGAGGGCACTTATCTTTCGAAGGGTTTCAAAAGAAGTGGTCTCTTGAAGTTTCGTCCTAGAGGAGTCCTGTAGTCCTCGAGACTAAGTATAAAACAGCACTGCCGCGAGTTAATGTGGGAGCGGCGAGCGCTGATGTGTTGTCAGCTACGGAGCTGGGTAAAACTAAGGAACAACTACTTCACCCCCTCCACCACCCCAACCCCCCCTACCCCCCAAGACAAGCCTGGGGAACTGTGGGGAACCGGGGTTTGGGGGGGGAAGCCAAAATCACTGAAAAATGGGCTTTCAAAATATCCCTAGAAAAATCCCTAAATTAGGGAAAATTCCCTGTTCTCGAAAGTAAGGAAAATCCCTACCGTATACTCACATGCGTGGGCTAATCGCTAACCAAGCATACCATCGCTAACCATCCCAAAACAGCTCTGAGCCATGACTCAAGGTCATCCGGGACTCGGGCTGAACAGGCCCGGGCTATACCCGGCCCTCAGCACGGCAACCGTTGGGCTGCGTGTTCTAAAGAAAAAATAACCACGCGTGGTGGACCTGGTCTCACATGCGTGGGCTAATCGCTATCCAAGCATACCATCGCTAACCAAGCGTACCATCGCTAACCAAGCGTATCATCGCTAACCAAGCGTACCATCGCTAACCAAGCATACCATCGCTAACCATGCATACCATCGCTAACCAAGCGTACCGTCGCTAACCAAGCGTACCGTCGCTAACCAAGCGTACCATCGCTAACCAAGCGTACCATCGCTAACCAAGTGTACCATCGCTAACCAAGCGTACCATCGCTAACCAAGCGTACCGTCGCTAACCAAGCGTACCGTCGCTAACCAAGCGTACCGTCGCTAACCAAGCGTACCGTCGCTAACCAAGCGTACCGTCGCTAACCAAGCGTACCGTCGCTAACCAAACGTACCGTCGCTAACCAAACGTTTGTAGAAAAAATATATGAAGACCTAGTGATGTTTCATAAGGTAGGTAATGAATGCGAGTTATTTTGCGGCGGCGGCGGCACCGGCGCCATGGCGGCGGCGTTAGCTCGATTAATCCCTTTAGGGAACTGTAGTTTTGGTGGTCGTTAGCTCGATTAATCCCTGTAGGGAACAGTGGTTTTGGTGGTGGAAGGCCAAATCACTGAAAAATGGGCTTTCAACGTCCCTACAAAAATCCCCAAAATCGGGAAAAATCCCTAGTCTCTAAAGAAAGTAAATTCCCTAACGTATACTCTTTTAATCTATTCCTATATAACGTAGCAGCCGCCGCAGCGGGTCTGTTGACAAGTGTAGGGCGTGTAATCGCGCATTTAACAATATCCGTTTGTTTTCTGACACGTGCTTGTCACACCATATGTGACACGTGACACGCCCGGGTCTTTGTTGGACCCGGTATTGGGATAGTAATCGGTCCTTTTGTTAACCTACATGCACACCAATAAAGAGGTTAAATACTCAGTTAACACTTACCGAAAGGTAAAGTAGACGGATATTTTGAGAGAGGGAGTGTCGGGCCTACCATCCATTATGGCGGCTTGAAAACAACTTACTTCAGGAACCCGCCGTTAGGTGCCGGCATTGAAACACCCTCGCGTAGTAACATTTTACGAATGTATTCCTTTAAAATTAGATAATACAAATAGCTGCGGCATTAGTTGCATTAATATAGAGAAAAAAAATAACGTAAAACTCTTAAAAGACCGTTTTTTTGTCCGAAATCGTTATAATCCATGCGCGTTTTGGATATTACTGACTTAGGAACTAGTTTCTGTGGTGTAGTATAAGGCAGCTAAGAGGCTAAGTCTGCCCACAGAGCCCTCGTGTCATACAACAACACTGGACTTAAAAATTTTCCAGGCACCCCCACATAATCAAGCCGTTTACGCAGTAAATTGGTACGACCGGGAACTAAAACCTTCGCAAATGTGAAGCAAAAGAAGTATCCTATGCAGTACCCATGCTATTTTTTCGGTATATTAGAAACAGTTGTTAGCTAGATTAACCCGGAGCTGTTTACAGAATGGGTCGAAAACCAACCACGTGGGTCTGAAGAAGGTATTTTGAATTTCCATCGCCAGATGGCGTGGCCTTCGATCGGTTAAATTATCCTTGCTCTTTAATAATAATTCCGCAAGGGCAATTATTTATTATTTCATGAAAGGAAACACTGTACCATTGTTATTCCTTTCATGGTAAATGTATTTAGTCTTCAGGCAGTGAATAAGGTGATTCGGTCTCGGTTTGGGAGCCGGTGAGCGAGGTATTTAAGTACCATCCAAGGCTTATTTGAGCTCAGACGATACTCTTAGTTGGCTAGTTCCATAAGGGAAATAGTTAATTTGTCTAATCCCCTGGTTTACTGACCTAATTCCTAACACATTCCCCAGAGGAGAATTGCGATTCCCCAAATCGCAATTAGCTGTCTAGAGTAATTATTTATTCAATTATTTATTTATTTAAAGATAAGAAATGGGGACTAATCTTAGTAAGAGAAAAAGAGTGAAATGCAACTAAGGGGGGGTTGAGATCGCTGCACATCTCATCCAAATAGACTTGCTCTTACCCTATCCTCACCTTGTAGGAAGGTGTAGCATTTTTACTAATCATCCTCACCTGGGAAGGTGTAGCATATTTTTTAATCAATCCTCACCTGGAAGGTGTAGCATATTTTTTACCCTGATAATTCTAACTACTACCTAAAATTAATTCTAATCTTCAGCCTTAGTAGTTGAAGTACTGAAACAACCAAGATATTTACAAGTTATCTAAATTATCCCTAAGCATTTTGTTAAACCGCTCTGTAGCCTTCCTTTTGGGCCGAGGCGCCCCGACACGATCACCGCCACTTTTACTTATCCTGCCTTTGGACCTTATAATGCCTCTTTCATCTAGAAATAAAT
Source organism: Eriocheir sinensis (assembly GCF_024679095.1). Lineage (NCBI taxonomy): Eukaryota > Metazoa > Arthropoda > Malacostraca > Decapoda > Varunidae > Eriocheir > Eriocheir sinensis. The sequence continues at coordinate 3,980,081 of NC_066511.1, read as the reverse complement.
TGAGGTTAGATACCAGAGGAGGAATATTTTTTTCATTTGCATTATTTAGATTGTTCAAGAAATTCAGTTCATTCTGGAAACTCTCAGTTTGAGCCACCTTTACCCAGTACTCTAAGGCTTTCTTTTTAGGATCACAATCCTTTAGTTTATTTAGAAATTTATATAGGTAAGCTGTGCACCTCAACAAGCCCTCAAAGGAAGAGTATTTATTTATATTTATTACTCCTGTATTTACTTTACGCGGTTGAGAGGTACAAGCAGTGCATATTTTGCCTTTTTGAGAAGGCGCTATGCTCAACAAAGGGTATTGAGGCCACAGTTGGTAATCATTAGTAAGCCACTGTGGTCCTTCCAGCCAGAACTTCATTTTATCTAAATATTTGCTATAAGATAACCCTTTGGTTAGCATATCTGCTGGGTTCTCTTCAGTGTGTACATAGTGGTATGCTACAGGTAACTTGAATTTCTTACTTATTTCAGTCTTCAGGCCATCAGCCTCTAACACTCTATTTTTCAAGAATTTGGATTTTACTTTAGTATCCTTAGTTAGAAGCCAATTTAGCACCACCTGAGCATCCACACAGATATTTATGAATTGAATTTTGATGTGATGATAAGCCTCTAAAATTGCAGGTAAGCATTTGAAAGCTAATATCACACCCATAAGCTCTAGAGTGGGGATGCTATGTTCATTTCTCTTATTTAATGGAGCTACCTTAGACTTAGAGTGTAGGTATGTACTTCTACCCTCTCCATCTAGAGCGTAGGCAACAAAGCCATACGCTTCAGAGGAACTAACACAAAAAATATGTAGCCCATATGTGTTTAGCTCGTTTAGAGCTTGTCTAGGAAATGACTCTTCTGACAGCATCTCCAAGTCTCTACTTATTTTTTTCATCTCAGTACAGATCTCTTCAGGAAGGGGTTCGTCCCAGCCTCCTTCTAGTTTCCATATTTTTCTCATTAATAATTTTCCTGTTATGGTTACAGGTAGAGCCAAATTCAAAAGGATCAAATAGTTTGGAAGTTTGAGAAATGACTTGTCTTTTTGTGTTTGCTTCTGTATTTATTTTGCATGGAGCTATGCTCAGGGAATCCTGCTTAACATTATATCTGTACCCTAGCACCTTTTCTTCTTCGCTGGAGTGTTCTACTAATCTTCCATCACTTTCCATCTTTTCTTTCAATTCAGTTGAATTGGAATTCCAAGATCTTAAGATAAATCCGCCTGCCTTCATTCTCTCATATACCAGATTATATAATTCCTTCATTTCTTTAATTTAATTTCCTATTACCAGTAGATTATCTACATAAAAATTATTTGCCAATATTTTACTTAATTTGTCATCAGGAAATGAACTTGCATGATGTTTCATCACATAGCGCAAGATGAATGCATAAGATTCTGTGAAGTAATATCACTTTGAGCACCTCTTAAATCCTGATCCTTATTTAGCTCAACATACTGATCTAATTCTATTTCAATCTGTAGTGAGAAATTCATTTGATCTTCCAACTCTGAGGCATAGTAAGTTTCATCCTTACTTTCAAGGTCTGTTTGATCCATTACTTTATTTATTCTGTCATCATAGTGTTTCACTTGTACCATTTCTAATTCTATTTTATTGGTCAAGCTCTTACTTAGGGAGTGTGTCAAGGAATCTGAGTTAATTCTTTCAATTGCTTAAGAAGGAGTGTTATTTTTCTTTTAAAGATTCCCCTGCTCCTTCTCAGGGTCTTAATTATCTCTTGGGGAACAGAGTCTGTATTTACTCCATGGATGGCTGCTTCCTCAGGGTTTAGTTTTGAATCCATTGTGGCAAATATAGAAGCAAGCTCAATATTGAAATAAACAATCTAAAAGGGTTTGATTAATAGGGGTGGTTTCAATTAAAAGGGCAATTATAAAAAAAAGACCCTTAACTGTACAAGGAGGCAGTCCCGGACCGGCTAGTTGGCCCCCAATTGCCACTACCTATTCAACCGGGCATCTGGGGGTCAACTACTTACTGCCGGTGTTCAAGGGCATATTTCAGGCCACCCAAGATTGCGTCCTTATACTTTCCCAATCCAGTTCCATTCAAGTGCACACCATCCCTGTAGTACTGAGGGTTGTTGAGGAAATCCACCGACCCCAACTGGATAACTGTCAACCAACCCCTGTCTCTTGAGGCTTTTATTTGTGAAATTATTCAGAACTTGCCGGCGCCGGTTGAACTCGGCAGCCTCGGGCACGCCATGGCGGTTGCCGACAGGCACAAAACGAGCCTCTATCTGGACTGCAAGTTTCAGGCAATGGGATTTCACTGCAGCTTTTAGCAAGGTGTAAAAGGCTGCAGCGTTCTCCTTTATTTGGATGTTAGACAGGGAGCAGGTTACCGAGTTTCCTCCCAGAACCACAATGACGATGGCGGGGTTTGCCTCTTGAACTTTATTTACTTCGGTATTATTCTAGTGTTTGCCCATACTCGCCCCTCGCAACCAAAATTGGCTAGGGGGCCATTGAGACTTCGGGGAATGCGGTGGTAAACATGAAATGCGTCGCAAATGCATAGTTTTTGAGTTATGAGGGGGTTGAAAAATACCCTAGATGTAGGGAAATTCCTTACAATTACTTAGATGTAGGGAAATTTCATACATTGTTTTTTTTTTACAACGTGCGGAAACCACGCAAGGTAATTATTGAAAATCACTCCGCACCTCGAAAATACGATATTACGCCTCCATATTGTACTTAAGGGCATATTATACATACGGACGATGTGTTTATATGGCAACGCCATTGCAATATGAGCAGCGTTGCCAACGATCCGGTTAGCAATGATACGCTAGGTGAGACCAGGTCCACCACGCGTTTTTTATTTTTTTTTTATTTTTTTGAACACGCACCTTTACCTAATACTATTTCCGATGGTACGCTAGGTTAGCGATGGTACGCTTAGTTAGCCATTAGCCCACGCATGTGAGACCAGGTCCACCACGCGTGGTTATTTTTTTTTTAGAACACGCACCTTTACCTAATACTATTACCGATGGTACGCTTGGTTAGCGATGGTACGCTTAGTTAGCCATTAGCCCACGCATGTGAGACCAGGTCGTAAAGTTCGGTTGGAGTAGTTTAAATATGCTCCCCCACCCAAATACCCCGAGTTCACGCAGGTCCCCCAAGATCGTTGGGGGAAGGGGATTAATTCGGCTTCTTTACTTTTAAGTACTTTTTTTTTTTTTACTATGATATATGGAGGCGTATTATCGTATTCTGGAGGCGCGGAGTCAATATCCACAATCACCTTGTATACTGGGAATACGAGCCCGTGAAGCAGATTCAAAATCCGGTCAGTAAGGATTCACGTGTTCGAACAGCTCGGGCAAGAGGTTCGAGAGCCTGCACAAGCCGCTGTAGTGTTAAAGGCGCGGTGTTGGATGGATCCCCGCTAGCCGGTGGTTTTACTTGTGTCAGTGATAAACAATGAAAATACACTGTGTTTGGTGCCACGGACTCTACTTCGAGGACAGAAACCTTGCGATGAGGTGACAACCTACTAGAGAGAGAGGGCATGAGTGTAGTGGAGGCGTTTATGTGAGCACAGATGGCCACCGGTGCCACGCCAGATGGTGAGGTGAGCATCGTTTGGTGGGTTCACTACGCTTCTCTCCCAAAACAAGCTTGGGGATCCACTGAGTGCGTGGTTTTCGTATGGGAAACACTAAATTCGTCGCAAACGCTTATTTTAGTGGTGGTGGGAGGAAAAATTCCCTAAATTTAGGGAATTTCCCTAGATCTAGGGACTTTTTATCCCCCCCCGACGGATTTCGTGTCCCCCACCCGAAACCCCGCATTCCCACCAGGTCCCCAGGCTTGTATGGGGGGGAGGAGGGAGTATGGGCAAACACTAGAATTTTACCTTTACTTCTTCTGGATGGTCCAAGAAGAAACTGTAATCTTTGCCGGGATAAGCCCTGAAATCAAACTGCACTGGTACCTTTTCTCCGGTAGTCAGCTCTAACTCACGATCCCAGCTCCCATACCGAGACAGATCCCGTACATAAGAATGGCCAAACAGAACTACTTTCATCTTAACTTTATACTGCCTCAGGGGATGAACTAACAAGGCTGTACTCGTTGCTAAATTCAACTGAATCTAGCAAAGAGTAGCTGATGTAGTTACTAACTTCTTTTGAAAATATTGGCTTCTTTTGAAAATATTGTTGCGATACAGTGAATTTACCGTACCCAACGGTATGTTTCTCGCAAGACACTTAACTCCTCCAGGACAACTCCACAAAACCACGACCACTTACCACCAATACAGCAGGGATGCAGGCTTTCCCCGCAAGCGCCTCCCAGAGTTACAACGATAATCCTAACAGGTCTGATAGTAACACCTATTTGTAACCACTGTAGGAGGGCACTTATCTTTCGAAGGGTTTCAAAAGAAGTGGTGTCTTGAAGTCTCGTCCTAGAGGAGTCCTGTAGTCCTCGAGACTAAGTATAAAACAGCACTGCCGCGAGTTAATGTGGGAGCGGCGAGCGCTGATGTGTTGTCAGCTACGGAGCTGTTTACAGAATGGGTCGAAAACCAACCACGTGGGTCTGAAGAGGTATTTTGAATTTCCCTCGCCAGATGGCGTGGCTTTCGATCGGTTAAATTATCCTTGCTCTTTAATAATAATTCCGCAAGGGCAATTATTTATTATTTCATGAAAGGAAACACTGAACTATTATTAGTCCTTTCATGGTAAATGTGTTTAGTCTTCAGGCAGTGAATAAAGTGATTCTTTCTCGGTCTGGGAGCCGGTGAGCGAGGTATTTAAGTACCATCCAAGGCTTATTTGAGCTCAGACGATACTCTTAGTTGGCTTGAACTCTCGGCCCGAGACTAGTTCCATAAGGGAAATAGTTAATTTGTCTAATCCACTCGTTTACTGACCTAATTCCTAACAAAGGGTGATGGGGCGTGTGGTGCGTGAAAATCCCAGCGGTACCAAGAGATCGACTATAATGAGCCTTGCCCTAATTGGGATGGTACTTCCTGACGATGACGAGTCCAGCTCGTGACTAGGCCGTGATGCATTACACAACAACACACACACACACACACACACACACACACACACACACACACACACACACTCTCTCTCTCTCTCTCTCTCTCTCTCTCTCTCTCTCTCACACACACACTTGCACCATTAGCCCAAAAATATTGTCCTTTGTCCACTTGCTCTTTCTGCTTTTTGTTGAATAGCCTATTGCAGGCCTTTTGTAAAATTTTGTATCACCCTATAGTTTGGAAAAGATAAATGTAGCCAAGTTATTAGATATAGTTATCTGTGTAGCTCTCAGTTCAATGTGTATTACTGACGAAAACTTAAGTAATAGGAATCAGCTGCTCTACTGGAAGGCGGAAGAGAGAGAGGTGGCCTCATAGCCTGATCATTAAGGGTACAGCTCATGGAAGGGAGAGAAGGTAGGGGGAAGGAAAAGGAGAGGAGAAACGAGGGCTTAGTGAGGGAGAGGATGATTATGAGTTGGTGGGAGAAAAGATAGTAGAGAGACTGGGTGGGGGAATAGCCGTTTCCGTGTCGAGATATGGTTAACTTGGCTGTAAATTTTCATAATCTCACGGAACTGTAATTTAACTCTTGCCGACTCATTCTTCCTCCCCTTTGCTTTCCTCGTCTTCATTCTTTCCTTTTTCTTTCCGAAGGAAGGAGGCGGAATAGGAAGAAAAGAGGAATGAGGAAGAGGGAAAATATAAACTACTAGCTCGATCACTTCCCGTTTGGTGTCTTTTCGAAAAAGAGAAAATTGATCCCTTAGAGAGCTGCAATCATTCTAAATATGTGGAGACGTATGGAACATAATAATAACACTCATCAATGACAATATTGAATATATAGCTTTGATGATTTATGCAATATATTGATTTCTATCGAAAACTTCTTTGAAAACCTCCGATGTTTTTTTGGGATCTGATCTTTGAAAATAATACACCTTGAAGATACGACTAACATAAACAATTTGTACCTATAAAAATAATTTCTGGAAGTTTCTTTGAGATGATATTTTTTTTTTAAAGTTTGGCTAAAAATCTCTAGCTAAGGCTTCACACTCATCATAGAAGCATCTCATTGGTAATAATTCGTGTAAAATACTCCATATTATGATGCTCTTTAAAATTTGTTTAAAACTTTATAAACAAAAAAGTTATTAAAAAAAGTATAACGTCCATCCCAAAAAGTTTAGCTACAATCTGACCATATTTATGCCTACTATATCAGTATTCGAAATACATCTTCTAAAGGTGCATTTCAAGCAAATTTTAATGCTATTTGAATTTTAAAGATCGGATAATAACTAAAGGAAATATTAACGATAGATGCACATCAAGTGAGTGGTACTAATTGCCGTCGGTTTTATTCGAGCTTTAAATATTTGCGTTAGGTATTGGTATTTACCAATTTTCGATCACTGATTATTTTTTTCACACACTTTCTCACTACCTTACGGTGGTCTGCAACGTGCGGTTTTTTTTTCATCGGAGTATCCCCGGTAGGCCTAATTCTTACACTTATTGCACTTTACTTTTTCTGCTGATCTATGCAAAAAATCTTTCGCAACTATCACATAGCAATTGTCAGTTTCCTGAGGCGCTTCCAAAACGCTTTCGAGCAATGTTTTCCTCATTTCTGCGTGGGATTTTTATTGTTTTTTTTTTGCCATCAGCCCTGGCTGGGCTATTAGGTCATATTTATTATTTTTTTGAGGTTTGTAGTTTTATTTTTGATTTTTTTGTCATCATCATCAATCATAGTCATTCATTCACCTCATCCATATAGCTTACCAAAAAAAAGAAAAAATATATATAAAATAAAAAAATAGGAAAAAATAAAATAGAACAAATACATTTAAGGGGACCTATCCGAGGCTAGCTAAGTAGGGGTGGGCGGGGACACAGGGAAAACCACATTCACACACACACACACACACACACACACACACACACAGGGCTGTGTGGCCCAGCAACAGACCAACATCGCATATAAAAATGAGATAACAAATATATCAATTTTATATGTATCACCTGTAGGTTATCACGTGGACCACAACAGTAATAGTACATTGTTTACATAAGATTTATGTAGCATTACCATGATGTTATGTATATATTTCATATATAGTGATAAAGTAGAACCCCCCAAAAAAGTAATGTCGTCACATCTCGTCGATCAAGCGGGTCTCTCTTAAGAAAAGCATCAATATGTCGGTCACCTCGGGATTTCCGTCACCAAGAACTGTGTCCAAGGTGATGGGAATATCCCTCGCTCTGCAGTAGTTTACCAGTGGATTGCGTTCACGGGTAAATCTACTGCAGTGCAAGATGAGGTGACTGATAGACAGTATAACATCACAAGTCTGACATATCGGTGGAAATGTTCTATTGATGTAAGGGGTCAGGTGTGTGAGCCGGGTGCAGTTCATGCGCACCCGGCTCAGGACGATTTCGGCGCGGCGAGTGGAGCGGTTTGCAGTGCTCCACTCGCCTAGCGTTGGTTTGATGGTGTTTAGAGCCAGGTCGGTCCACTGACTTTGCCACAGAAGATGTATTGATGTTTTCGTAAGAGAGAGACTCGACTGAAGATCACGAGGGACTTCCCAGGTCCCCTCGAGTTCGACAGCCGATTTAGCTAAGGCGTCTGCCTGCTCATTGCCGTGTATGTTGCAGTGACCAGGCACCCAGATCAGCGAGATGGACTTGGGACATGAGTGGAGTTTATTAATGATACGACCCTGTATTTCATTTGTGTCTGTTCGCAAGGACTCAATGGCCTGAAGGGCTGACATTGAGTCTGAAAATATAATGACTGAATTATGATGAGAATTAGTAGCATAATCTATGGCTTTATCAATAGCGAAAAGTTCTGAAGAGAAGACAGATGTATGTTTCGGCAGCCGATACCTGAAGGCACATTCACTCGACCATACACTTACACCCACACACTCATCCGTCTTGGAGCCGTCAGTGTACACGTGGTGGGAGTAGTGGTGACTAGCGAGCAGGGCACGGAAGTGCTGGTGGACCTCCGCCTCCGGCGTCATGGGTTTAGGTCGTGGAAGCATGTCACAATTTATGTGTATGTTCGGTGTTTCCCATGGCGTTATATTTAACGTCACCAGTTTGTCGCAGTCACTCAAATCCACACCTAGCTCCTGGCACAGCGAGTGGAGGCACACGGCAAGTGGCCTGCGCGGTGCTCTGAGCCCGTGCTCATATTGCACCAGTGGGGCGCAGGCCACGTTGCCAATGCTGGTTTTCCGGAGTGTTTTAATCCCGTACGAGAGCACCAAGTGCTCTCGACGGATACGGAGGGGAGGAACATTTGCCTCCACCTCAAGCCGGGCTGTGCGTGTACATCTTAGGGCTCCATAGTGGGGCTGATATGTGAAAAAGATGTTCACATCTGGCAGGAAGCATGAAAATTGGTATATAAGGGTTTTAGGGTATGCCAAGTCTGATTAGATCTGGTGCCAATTGATTGGAGCAACGGAACCTGCTCAAATATGCAAATTAATAAATATCTATTTTCTGCCATATCTCAATACTACAGATAATCGCACAAATGAGGTGTCTATACCCATGTTTTGATGGTCACAGATCACTATAAAACTATTGTTTGGATGATTGAATGTATGTATGCTAATATGAAAATTAGTGTCACCATTAATGAAAATCTATTTCCTACTCATTAAATATGGTACTATGTCTCAAAATATTGCTAGTGTAAATGCCAGTTGAGATAATATGTGTAAGGTATGGACCGTTATTGATGTAGCATAAACTTTTTATTTCACAAACAATGCAACGCAAATCAAACCACTATCATATGAATATACGATCCTCCCACCATACACCGGTTACTGTCCCATGGCAAGTCCAATGTCCATTCAACATGTTCAATGTCTAATACACTGTCCGCCACATGCACACAACTGTGTACAGGGCAAGTTTGTTTTATAACACTTTTTGAAGGCACATTTGACAAGTTCGCGACACACTTTTGATGCTTCTCCCAAGGAGCTCCATACTGGGGACCAGGTACCTCCAACATTCTCCCAGCCCCAGTCTGCCGGAGAGGGGGTTATGACATTTGCGACCAGTGATTGACCCCACACATGGCGGCTTGGAATGCTGCACGTTTAGCATGTTGCATCAATGCAGCGCGTACAACGAATCGCTCCAACGTGACCAAATCAGCATCACACACCATGTTATATTATATATAATGCCTGTAAATTAAACGACTGAAACGTAAGTGGAATCAGTTGTATATTTGAATCAACACAGACAGCAATGAATTGGATGTGATTGCGGGTTTTGTCCTTGGAAAAGAACATTGTTCAAAACAAGCATACCAGGTTGACGGTCCTGTGATGGTGAAATATATCGGACAAAATGAAAGCCATACAACGTTTTCCTCTTGTCAGTAATGTATGCTGCTAAATGATATCTGTAACCAGAATAAGATGACAGATCTAGAAGCAACTGCAGCTACGTCATAGAAACAGTCGGAAATCGATACAAAGTGGAAAAAGACCCCCTTCACCAAAAAGCTCAAATTTGAGCAGGTTACTTTGATCCAATCAAATGGCACCAGATCTAGTCGGAATCAGCATACATTTAAACCTTAATATAGCAATTTTCATGCTTCCTGCCAGATGCGAACATCTTTCTTGATATTTGTCACATATCAGCCCCACTACCAAGGCACTTACGCAAACATTCATTCTGAAACACATCCAACCGACTCAGCGTGGTGTCGGGTGCTGAACCATACACCTGCGAGCCATAGTCGATGTGAGTTCGAATCAGGGATTTGTACATCATTAATAAAGATTTTCTGTCTGCTCCCCAAGAGGTGCCGCATAAATATTTGAGGATATTTATTTTCTTACTACAACGAACAAGCAAGTTATTTAAGTGAATTTTCCAATTGAGTCTGCTATCAAAGTGCAGACCTAGGAATTTAACTGAATTGTTGAACTGTATCGGCTGGTTATTTAAAGTTAAGCGCAAATCAGGTACGTTACGTAAAGTAAAAACAACACCGATACATTTATGAACTGAAAACTTAAAACCCCACCGCGAGGCCCAGTACTGGACGGAGTCAAGTGCAACTTGCATCCGCCCAGCCGAGAACTGTGCGTATGGCGAGGAGTGCCACATCGCACAGTCGTCGGCGTACAGTGAGTATTTAAGGTTTCGGGGGACGGGAGTTGTCGACAGAATGTCATTAATCATAATACAAAATAAAGTTGGATTAAGAACACTGCCCTGGGGCACCCCGTTTTCCTGGACGAATACGTCCGAGATTATGTTGTTAGGCATCTTGACAGAGAATGTTCTGTCCTTCAGAAAGTTACAAACAAAAATAGGCAAGTTTCCTCTTAAACCGTAAGCGTGCAGCTTCATGAGAATTCCGTGTCGCCATGTCATGGCTTTGTGGATGTCGAGAAACACCCCTGTCATGAATTCTTTCTTGGCAAATGCCTCTGAAATACATTGCTCCAAATTCATTAAATGATCCATTGTGCTTCGATACTTTCGAAAGCCACACTGTTGATCATTTAACAATTTTTTTGACTCTAAGAGGTAGCCTTTTATTTACCATTCGTTCCATGACCTTACATAAGCACTCCATTAAAGCAATAGGACGAAATGAACTGGGATCCGTAAGGCGGCCAGAACTCTTCGGTATCGGTATGACGTGCGCAAAGTGCCATGAGTTTGGAAACGTTCGAGACGTCCAGAGCTCATTGTATAATGCTAACAGCTTGGTCAGGTTGTCCTGGCCAAGATGCTGAATCATACCGTACGTGACCGGTACGGGACTGGTGCCTTTACAGGTCTTTGACGCAAGGAGAAGCTCATTCATCGTAAACTCGGTGTTGTAGTCAGAGTTTACGTCTTCCGTGGCAAAATCTATGTTATTTTGCTCGGCCGCCTGCTTGTGGTGTAGGAAGACAGGGTTATAGTTGGCCGAGCTGCTAAAGTTGGAAAAAACTCCTGGCCATGGTGTTAGCTATATCCACAGGATCGTCGATGGTGCTATTGTTTATGAAGAGGGTGGTGATGGGGTTGTATGGTCTTTTGTTGTCGAGGCAGCGTACTATGGACCAGACCTGGCTGAGGGGGGTGAAGCGATTCACTGTGGATACGTAGTTACGCCAGGAGTTGCGTTTGCATGTTCTGACTTGTCTCCTTGCTTTAACCCGTGCCTCTTTGTATGCTATGAAGTTGGAATTAGTGGGCTGTTTACTAAAGATCCTGTATCGCCTATTGCGTTCTCGGAGTGCTTCTCGGCAATCTGGTGTCCACCATGGGACTGCACGCTTTGTGTGAATTGTTGAAGTTGTTGGAATAGTAGCCTGTGCGGCGTGTAAGATGGAGTGTTGCACGCCATCGACCTTAGCATCTATGTCATCCCCGGATATATCAATATCAACGATCCTTGAAAAGGACTCCCAGTCTGCTTTCTTAAAGATAAATTTAGGTGGCGGAGGTGGTGTGACAATGTCGCGTAAATAAGAAATGCAGATTGGTAGGTGGTCACTTCCCAAGGAGTCGTCGAAGGTACCCCAGGTACAGTCAGCATGTATACCCGGGGAGGCTATAGACAGGTCGATGGCGGACGCGTTGCCTGTCCGATCATCTACACGAGTCGCACTTCCGTCGTTTAGAAGACAGAGGTTTGTGTGGAGCAGGATGTCAACTACTTGCTCTCCGCGACCATCACACCTCAGACTTCCCCACTGATGATGATGTGCGTTAAAATCGCCCAAAATTAATTTATTACGGGGTAATTCGTCAAAAAGTGAAGTGAGTGCACCATCATCAATGCGGCCATGAGGTGGACAGTACAGGGAACAAATAGCCAGATACGTGTCATTGAATTTTACTCTGCACGCGACAGCTTCCAGAGTAGAGTTCAAATTCACTTCTGTTTGTGGCAGTGTCTTGTGGGTGTACACGGCAACGCCGTGACCTACGTGTCTTCTATACGAGTGGTAGTGTTTAAGAGCTTGGGGATCAGGTTGATCTCCAAGTCTCGTCTCCTGTAGACAAATAACGGACGGCCTGTGTAAGTGAATTAACCGTGCTAAATTGTGTTCTTTATTCCGCAAACTTCTACAATTCCACTGAAGTACCGTGAAAGCCATGGTTTAAGAGGAGCGGGGTTGGCCGGTGTTCTTAGGTTTCTTACGTCGCCGCTTCCCATCGCCGGGAGAGCGGCTACCAGAGGACCTCTTCTGGTCATTACCAGTGGAGACCTCCATGGGCTCATTTTTCACGAGCTCCCTGGAGCTCGAGGAGAGGGAGCGTGAGGTACACCTGCCTCGGGAGGAGGCAGTGTCTCGCCCACGCCGCTCCCCCGCGGGCTCAGGGTTGACAGCAGCACGAGTTTTTTGGAAGGTGGTGAGGTTAATGCAATCACGCTTGTCGTCCTTCGGCTTGACAGTAGGACTGGTGACAGCATTAGAGCAGTCAGCAGTGTTAGCAGTAGTAGTAGCAGCAGTAGTGGTAGTGGTGGCAGTAGTAGTAGTAGTAGTAGTAGAGGCATCAGTAGCAGTGGTAGTAGAGACAGAGCTAGTGTTGGGTGTTGAGTTGGTGGTGGTGGCAGCAGTGTTTACTGTGAGAGAAGCAGGTGTGGGGGTAGAGGGGGGTGGAGATGGCGGAGTCGGGTCAGTTTGGACTGACACAGAATGCATCTCGGGCTTGGCATTTACCACCGATGCGAAGGAAACATTCGGTGCTGGCGTGTCATGCACAGCCTTCACCTTCTTCCTTGCATCGAAGTAAGAAATGCCATCAGTAGCCTTAACTGTGCAGACCTCTTTCTCCACCTTCCAAGCGGGGCAGTCCCGCGAGGTGGTGGAGTGAGCACCCTCACAGTTACGGCACTTTTCAGTCAGAGATACGCATTCCTCGACCTTGTGACCCTCTCCAGCGCATCTGGCACAGAAAAGCTTTGGAGAACGACAAGCGCTTCCATGGTGGCCATACAGCTGACACTTAAAACAACGAAGGGGGTTGGGGATGTACGGTCTACATTCTTTCTTCTCGTAGCCAACTTCTACTTTCTGAGGGAGAGCAGAGCCGGCAAAAGTGAAAACAACAGTGGCGGTCTTAATCCTCGTGTTGCTGACAAGACGAGTTACGTGGCGGGCTTCAATTACGCCTTGATCCTTCATCTGCTCAAGGATGTCATCCACTTCCATGTCAATGAAATCGGGATGGGTGGCAACACCCTTACACGAATTCATGTTCACCGGAATCGAGACAGCAACCTTGTAGCAGTGAAACATCCGAAGCTTCAAGTCACGCACTTGTGAGAGGAGGAATGTTTCTACGAGCAGGTCTCCACTGGCAAGTTTCTTAACATTACTGACTGCGCCTGCCTGGCCGTCAATCACTTTTTTGATGATAAAACCATTCAAACTTGAAAGTTTGACGTCGTCAGAGTGAATGATCAGAAACTTTGCGCGAAGCGGGTCAACGAGCGGGGTGGTGGTGGTGGGTGGTGGTGGTCGGTCGGGTGTCGGTAGTCGTTCAGGCGGTGGTGGTCGTTCAGGTGGGGGAGGTCGGTCCGGTGCTCCTCCCCCCCTACTGGGGTCAGGAGAGGGTTGGCGCTCGGCCATAGGGTACACTCCTCCCCTTCAGGGGAGAAGTGAGACGCAAAGGGGAGGAATAATTGGAGGGTTTACTAGGTATCGGGCTAACCTCTAATGTGCTCTAGGGAGGCCGGACGGTGTGCTCACCCGCAGGCTCCCTGCGCGGCACTCCGTAGGCTTTAACAAGAGAGGGTGGCCCGATAGTTGGACCAGGGACAAGTACCCTGGTCCCCAAAGGGAGAAGGAAATGACTGGCAAAGCTGACAACGGGGGAGTATGGACACTTAACTTTATTACTCTAAACCTAAGCCTGAAGGGCTATATGGAGAGCCGGGTTGGCAGTGATGAACTGCTGCTCGAGCAGACAGCAGGGCAGTGACTCGGCGGCTACACACAGGGCTCATACCACATGGAGGCGGGCGAGCACCGAGCGTCACTAAGATCCTAACGGCAATGCGCAGTGCCGAGTGATCATTAAGCTTCCCGGAACCCAAGTGATCATGATGCTTCGCGGTACCAGTACCGATATCAGTTATCGATACCAGTACCGGCGAGTGATCATTAAGCTTCCCGGAACCCAAGTGATCATGATGCTTCGCGGTACCAGTACCGATAGCAGTTATCGATACCAGTACCGGCGAGTGATCATTAAGCTTCCCGGAACCCAAGTGATCATGATGCTTCGCGGTACCAGTACCGATACCAGTTATCGGTACCAGGTACCGGAAGCTTCCCGGAACCCAAGTGATCATGATGCATTTTCCCACAGTATTCTCTAAGCCTAGCTATTTTGACCCTCAGGCAAAATGAAACACGTATCCTTAGTATTTTAATGTAATATTTTTTTTTAATTAACAATAGGTATTTAAATTAAATTAAATGTTATTGAATTATAATCATTGATGACTTATCTTCACAATACCTTGGAATCGCACAGAACATTTATTGCAGCAATAGTGTGTGTGTGTGTGTGTGTGTGTGTGTGTGTGTGTGTGTGTGTGTGTGTGTGTGTGTGTGTTAACACAATAAAGAGAGCAGCACGGCGAGTAATGGAATCAGGGCCCCCTCCACCCCTAGATAATTAGTTTACACTAATTTTCTCTCCATATGCTAAAGTTTACTGCAAGCAGGTAATGGAAAGGAAGCAAAGTGCCACTGCATTGATGGAGCTTGGGTAGTGTGTCAGCCACGTGGCCCATGACAAGTATATCAAGGCTCATGAGTCATGACGTTCAGGAGGCAGCGTCCCTCCCTGCAGGCATGGGTCAGGCGATGAAGGGATATGTAGGTAATAGAAAGACTTCCCCAACTGCTGCCGATAATGTTTTACAGCGATAAGTATTGTTAAGTCCATCCATCACAGCAGCAACACTCAAAGAGAAGCATCCATACTTGTTTGAAGTCTCTCAGTAGTCAGTACCCTCTGAGCGCTGCCGCCTCCCAAGGTCGTCAGCAGCCCGCCTTGATACGCCTACATCGCAGGCTACGTAGGTTACTGAGTGCCTATACTGAGACAGTGGCTGATCGTAAGGCTAATAATAATCTCCTGTCATCTTCTTACGGCACATTCCAACGGCTGGTGACCAAATTATGGTAAAGTATAAGGGCGTAATGGTGGGTTGGCGATACCTGTTGATGTAGACACAAAGTGTCTCTAACTTACTTTCCCAGAGCTCGTTGGTTGCTGGCTCCTTGCTGGCTGTTAGAGGAAGGTGTGCAGGTCTGACACAAGTGTGCTCAGTTTCAGTGGATGAACCGTATGTTTGTGAAACAGAAATGCAAGAGAGAGCGTGTGCTAGCGTTTGAAAAGCGCGGCGAAAACAGGGCCAATAATGGCGTCCAAATCTTAGGTTGTCGGGACTCTACCCGCGGCCACCAGAGCTCCCAGAGGTTCCAATCTCTGGTACTGTTGCGAACAAACAGCGCCGCGAAAGACGACTGTAAAAGTGGATTTCTTGTTGGTAGCGGCGATCGCAGCGCATTGGTAACGATCAACACAAACAAACATGACTGTGAAAGGGGCCCTACGTTTGTTTGTGTTGATCGTTACCAATTAGCGGCGATCGCCGCTACCAACAAGAAATCCGCTTTCACAGTCGTCTTTCGCGGCGCTGTTTGTTTGCATCAGTACCAGAGATTGGAACCTCTGGTAACGGAGCTCTGGTAGCCGCGGGGGCTCCCCGATGGAGCTTACCAATGACATTAATTAATAACCTCTACTCTGTTCCCTCCTACTATCTCTATCCTAAATTTCAATCCAAAGCTGGATGTTGCGCCTACGTGCGCAACGACATCACTTGCTCTCGTGCCCACGACCTTGACTCTTCTGAATTTTCCACCATCTGGCTAAGACTTCATTGTCATTCTATTACTAAATACATCTGTGCTGTTTATCTCTCACCTAACTCTACTAACTATGTAAAGTTCTTTGACAATTTGAATTCTAACGTGGAGCACATCTTGACTCACTCTCCCTTCGCTGAAATCTCCATCTTGGGAGATTTCAATGTTCACCACCAGCTTTGGCTTTCATCCTCTTTCACTGACCAGCCTGGTGAACAAGCCTACAACTTTGCTCTCCTCAACGACCTAGAGCAGTTGGTTCAGCACCCTACACGTATTCCCGACCGTCTTGGAGACAGGCCCAACATTCTAGACCTCTTCCTTACCTCTAATCCTTCTGCTTACTCTGTCAAACTGTTCTCTCCGTTGGGCTCCTCCGATCATAACCTTATTTCTGTTTCCTGTCCTATCGCTCCTGTACATCCTCTGGACCCACCGAAGAGGCGATGCTTCTGGCATTTTGCTTCAGCTCGGTGGGACGACCTGAGGATGTACTTTTCCGATTTCCCGTGGAATGATTACTGCTTCCAGGAGAGAGACCCCTCTGTGTGTGCCCAGCGCATCTCAGAGGTGATTGTCTCTGGAATGGAGGCATACATTCCACGTTCTTTCTCTACTCCTCATGCTAAAAAGCCTTGGTTTAATCATGCTTGTTCTCGTGCTATTAAAGATAGAGAGGCAGCTCACAAAAGGTTCCAGA
This sequence comes from Eriocheir sinensis, assembly GCF_024679095.1. Lineage (NCBI taxonomy): Eukaryota > Metazoa > Arthropoda > Malacostraca > Decapoda > Varunidae > Eriocheir > Eriocheir sinensis. Next base: position 3,963,366 of record NC_066511.1, on the reverse strand, counting down.
GCCTTCGAACTCCCGCTAACTATGACCTTTACATTTCAGCCCGGAATCGTGCCAAATCTATTCTCCGACTTACCAAAACTTCTTTTATCAATAGAAAATGTCAACACCTTGCTTCTTCTAATTCTTCCCGTGACTTCTGGCATCTAGCCAAAAATATCTCCTCCAATTTCACTTCATCCTCTTTCCCTCCTCTCCTTAACCCTGACGGCAGCACTACCGTCTCATCTGTCTCTAAGGCTGAAGTCTTCGCTCAAACTTTCTGTAAGAACTCCACCTTGGACGATTCTGGGCATATTCCTCCTACTCATCCCCCCTCTGACTCCTTTATGCCTGTTATTAAGATTCTTCCAAATGATGTTTTCTATGCACTCTCTGGCCTCAACTCTCAGAAGGCTTATGGACCTGATGGAGTGCCTCCTATTGTCCTTAAAAACTGTGCTTCCGTGCTGACACCTTGCCTGGTCAAACTCTTTCGTCTCTGCCTATCAACATCTACCTTTCCTTCCTGCTGGAAGTATGCCTTTGTACAGCCTGTGCCTAAGAAGGGTGACCGTTCCAATCCCTCAAACTACCGCCCTATAGCTTTACTTTCCTGTCTATCTAAAGCTTTTGAATAAATCCTTAACCGGAAGATTCAAAAGCACCTTTCCACTTCCAACCTTCTATCTGATCGCCAGTATGGGTTCCGCAAGGGGCGTTCTACTGGCGATCTTCTTGCTCTCTTAACTGACTCTTGGTCATCCTCTCTTAGCCGTTTCGGTGAAACTTTCTCTGTTGCGCTAGACATATCGAAAGCGTTCGATAGAGTCTGGCAAAAGTCTTTGCTTTCTAAACTTCCCTCTTTCGGATTCTATCCCTCTCTCTGTTCCTTTATCTCCAGTTTCCTTTCCGGCCGTTCTATCTCTGCGGTGGTAGACGTTCACTGTTCTTCCCCTAAACCTATCAACAGTGGTGTTCCACAGGGCTGTCCTATCACCCACTCTCTTCCTGTTATTCATCAATGATCTTCTTTCCATCACAAACTGTCCTGTCCACTCATACGCCGACGACTCCACTCTGCATTATTCAACTTCTTTCAATAGAAGACCCTCTCAACAGGAAGTATACGACTCCAGACTGGAGACTGCAGAACGCTTAACCTCAGACCTTGCTATCATTTCCGATTGGGGCAGAAGGAACCTTGTGTCCTTCAATGCCTCAAAACCTCAATTTCTCCACCTATCAACTCGACACAATCTTCCAAACACCTATCCCCTATTCTTCGACGACACTCAGCAATCACCATCTTCAACACTAAACATCCTCGGTCTATCCTTTACTCAAAATCTTAACTGGAAACTTCACATCCCCTCTCTCGCTAAATCAGCTTCCTCGAGGTTGGGCGTTCTGTATCGTCTCCGCCAGTTCTTCTCCCCCGCGCAGTTGTTATCCATAAACAGGGGCCTTGTCCGCCCTCGTATGGAGTATGCATCTCACGTGTGGGGGGGGGCTCCATTCACACAGCCCTTCTGGACAGAGCGGAGTCTAAGGCTCTTCGTCTCATCAGCTCTCCTCCTCCTACTGATAGTCTTCTTCCTCTTAAATTCCGTCGCGATGTTGCCTCTCTTTCTATCTTCTATCGATATTTCCACGCTGACTGCTCTTCTGAACTTCCTAACTGCATGCCTCCCCCCCTCCCGCGGCCCCACTGCACACGACTTTCTACTCATGCTCATCCCTATACTGTCCAAACCCCTTATGCAAGAGTTAACCAGCATCTTCACTCTTTCATCCCTCATGCTGGTAAACTCTGGAACAATCTTCCTTCATCTGTATTTCCTCCTGCCTACGACTTGAACTCTTTCAAGAGAAGGGTATCAGGACACCTATCTCCTCCCGAAACTGACCACTCTTTCGGCCACCTCTTGTGATTCTTTTTTAGGAGCAGCGAGTAGCGGGCTCTTTTTATTATTGTTTCCTTTTTATGTGCCCTTGAGGTGCCTCCTTTGTTGTAAAAAAAAAAATAGTACAAATTCTTGCTCTCAAATGGTTATATTATTTCTTTACATAGATGTGAAAAAATATTAAACAATACAGCAACACGTTGCACGGCTTCAATGGTAATATGAGAATTTTTTTTTAGAAGAATTTGAATGACATGAACTCACTTTACCTGCTGACCAGTGCTGCTGAGAATTTCAATTTGATTAATTGATGGTTTATTGTTGCAAAAGTACACAACAAAGGAGAAGGGAGGATCGACTTTAATACTCGTCACCATTATTCACCTGTTGTTATGCCTTCTTTGTCAAACTCGTATTATTCTATTTAGCCTAATATGCATGCATAGGGCATATATATATATATATATATATATATATATATATATATATATATATATATATATATATATATATATATATATATATATATATAACGAAATCAGCTCTATTAAGTAAAGAATAAATGTGAAGTCTGATAAATAAGTGTGAATAATGAATAAATGTAATTGATATAGGTGAAGAGTCTGTCTTGCTGACATCTGCTAATATAAGAGAACTTTAATTAATACTTCTCACTATTATTTCACCTTTTCCGCCTTTAGGAAATATTTTGCTATCAGCAGATTTGAGGGGTGTATCAGCGAGACACTCCACATTTTTTCATCATATTTATTCTCCACGGTTACTCTTTATATTTATTCTTCACGTTTACTTTTTGTACGATTATTTTTCATATTACTCCTTCATAATTAATCCTCCGCTCAGCTGATGCAATGTTGAAATTTCCCGCCGCTCCGGCATACCAACACTGCCGAATCACGCGCCTTCGTCTTGTCATGACCGTCACCACGCTGGTAGTCGCCGATACCACGAAAACAGCGACTGTGAAAGCGGATCGAGGCGATGGTAATGCCTGTTACCAGGATGGTAGGGCCTTTGGTTAGGGTGCGTACCAGACGACTGTGAAAGCGGCCCTTAATCTCCGTTTATTATTAATACGCAGTTCCCACTTTCTTCAATCGCCTTCATAAGACAGGTTTAAAAAATGTAGGTGTATAAAAGACAATCTAAATATAAGACCCATCGCCGGAGGCCTTGCGTATATATATTTAAAAAAAAATATATATATATATATATATATATATATATATATATATATATATATATATATATATATATATATATATATATATATATATATATATATATATATATATATATATATATATATATATATATATATATATATATATATATATCGCCGGTAGGTTTGCTTGAAGGGCCTGGATGGTGTTCGGCCCCAGCCTGTCATGGCGCAGGAAAGTGTTTATAATGGCGCCATGTAAATCTCTCTCTCTCTCTCTCTCTCTCTCTCTCTCTCTCTCTCTCTCTCTCTCTCTCTCTCTATATATATATATATATATATATATATATATATATATATATATATATATATATATATATATATATAAATAAGGAAGAAGGAAAAACATGTGCAGCAGTTGTAGAGGAAAAGTATCAAGTCTACTTGTCCTGTAGTGATCCTGAACTGGTCCTGTAGCAAGTCAGGCACCAGTGAATCATTGAATCTTAATACTGTATATGTATATGTTTGATTGCAGTTCCTCTTGTTTCTTTGTATTTATGTACTAGTTACTTTAACGTAACAGATCTGATTAAACTATTAGTCCTACTTATGATTTTGATGTGAAAAACTCATCTTGGGTAATATATATTAAACTATGGCTTCATTTAACATTGGCCAATTTTAATACAAGAAAATGGCCTCATAAGACTGAAACAAATAATCAGTGGAAACAAACAAGGATTAATGAAAAAAATAATCATTGAAAAAAATCGATTTAAATAAAAAATCCGGTGTAAATCAAATAAATCGATTTCTTTATAGAAAAAAATCATGATTTTTTTCCAACCCTGATATATATATATATATATATATATATATATATATATATATATATATATATATATATATATATATATATATATATATATATATATATATATATATATATATATATATATATATATTGATCTATGCAGCGGGAATAGGTGAGTCTTCTGTTGGTATAGATTGTGAACAGCGTTTGTATGAAATTAAGTGTTTTTTGGAAACGGTCGGGTTAGGGAATAGAAAAGGAAGATATATCTAATAACGATTAAGAATAAGAAATACTCGTAGACTTGGGCAGGTTATATTATGCGTTAAAACGATCAGAGAGGGACGTCCAAAATAACAGATCGGCCACCCCAAAATTGTAGAACTTAAGGGTTACAAACCACATGGTGGAAACTTGAGTGTTTACCGCAGCAGGATGTATACATTATCATCAGACAAATAAAGATGGAGAACGTTTAGAAAGGCGTCTGTCCTGCAGTGGATGATTTTGACATTGCTTGGTATATAAACGACGTGAAATTACAAAAGCAGGGACGATGTTTTTTAAGATATTATTTTCATATTTCCTTACCATGTTGCAAACTACCACTTCGGGGAGGCTCTCTAGTATGTGTCAAAAAAGAAAGAAACTACCAAAGTGTGTCGTATTCTGCAAAGCACCAGGAACATGTCAGGACTTGATGGTAAGAAGGAGGCTAACAATCTTGAGGATAGTATACAACACCTTACTGTAGTCTAGTTCTTTTTAGGAAATCTAACAAACTTTGAGTTCTTTGGTTTGGGCAGTTACAAAGTCACTGAGTTGTGCTGTTGAACGGCCTTGATTTTACCCTGTAATTTTCTTCCTTTTTCAGGCAAGTTCATGACCCGGTGCTGCCTGTTCTGCCTGCTGTGGGTGGTGACAAACTACATGTACGTCTACTCGCTGCGTATCTTGGACTGCACCGATGTCATGGCCCTATACTCAGCGCACGTGTCCTTTGTGTACCTTCTCTCCTGGGTGATCCTGCACGACCAGTTTGTGGGCGTCAGGGTGAGTAGCAAGGGAGTTTCTGATTATAGCCTGTGTTCATGTTCTCACACGGAAAGCAATTCTTTAAAAAATCTGCTGGCAAGATTAATTGCTTTTGGTGCCATGAAGAAAACCAAATAAATTTGAAAAGAAGGAAATGGAGGAGATTCTATTAGTAATTACATATTCACTTCAGGAACGTAACGTTCTGAAAGATAATTAAAACCAGATGTGTGGTTTGGGGTTGCGTGAAACCCAGTCGACACGCGTCTGTAATACTACAGCGAAATAATGTTGACCTCGACTACATCAGTATTCTTGCATCCCTCAGCGTTGATCATCTCCTTTCTTCCTTATCAGCAATGTGTACTCAATATTTTTGCTTCAGTCTCAGTCAGGCAGGTTTAGTCAGTCAATCTGTTAGTTAATCAGCCAGCCAGTCGATCAGTTAATCAGTGGGTAAATTATTTCTCAGGCTTTGCTTATTTAGTAATCACTGAAGGCACTCAAGTTCAGAATCCCTCAACAGTTACTCTGCAGGACAAGCAAATAAATAAAGCTAAATAAGAATGCCCGTAACACGCTGCACTAATAAAAAAAAGGTAGATAGAGAAATAAGAACATAGGAACATAAGAACGTAAGGAGTCTGCAAGAGGCCGGTTGACCTGTGCAAGGCAGCTCCCGTAAGCCTAACCCCACCTTGCCTCACTATCCATGATTTTTCCAACCTCTTCTGAAATGTATCTGATATTGAAACTCACAACATGATTGCCGAGTCTGGTCCACTCATCTACGACTCTATTGGGAAACCAATTCTTGCCCATTTCTTTGCGGAATCTGAATTTACCTAACTTAAACCCATTGCTACGTGTCTTACCCGGCTCTTTTACCACTAAAAGCCTGTGAAAGCCCATTTATAAACTTCGATCAAGTCTTCTCGTTACCTTCGCCTTTCTACAGAATGCTGATCCAAATGTTTAAGTCTATCCTCTTATGGTAAGTTTCTCACCCTTTGAATCACTTTTGTCATCCTCCTCTGTTAAGATTCTAACATTCTGATATCCATTATATAGTACAGTGAGCAAAACTGACTGCATAATTGAGATGTCTAACTAGTACTAAGTAAAGGTTGAGGATGACTTCAGCGCTTCTGTTGCTTACGCTCCTTGAAATGAAACCCAGTACCTACTCTTTCCGACATTGAATTCTATCTGCTATTTCCCCGCCCAATCATATATATGCTAGTTCATCCTGGAGAACGTTAGCGTCCTCGTCTGATTTAATTACTCTACCGATCTTGTTATCATCTGCGAACTTACTGACACCACTACCATTTCCTGTGTCCAAATTGTTGATATAAATGATAAAAAGCAGTGGACCCAGTATCGACCCATATGTGGCTCCACTCGTAACAGACCCAGTCAGATATTTTACCTTTGGTTTGCACTCAGGGATGCAGGAGTACGTTAGGGAGAGGGGTGAAAGATCCTTCAGAAACGTTGACCAGGCAAGGAGGGAGTGTATGAATACAGAAAGATGGAAACTCTTCTGCCGTGGTCATCCCCTGGTGGGAGCTCCGGAAGGGCAGGATGAGTCAAGCGGAAGAATATACACTAACTTCACACACATATAACTGAATAAACCAACACAGCCCCATACCCACCGGAACAGACCGACATCTTGGATATATATATATATATATATATATATATATATATATATATATATATATATATATATATATATATATATATATATATATATATATATATATATATATATATATATATATATATATATATATATATATATATATATATGTTTGTTTTTTTACGTCTCGGCCTATTGCGCCTGTAGGCTTCTTCCCGGTGGATCCTGGATTCCTGATGGTCGGTCCAAGGCTTCTTCCCGGTGGGGCCTGATGGTCGGCCCAGCCCGTTCTGGCGCAGGCGAGTGTTTAAAGTGGCGCCATCTTCCGTTGACTCATCCTGCCCTCCCGGAGCTCATCTTTAATCCTAGAATCTAGAGTCCGGGTTGATAGGTGGTCTTCTGGACAGCATGTGTTTAGTTTTAAGCCACTCGGCGGCGGCTGAAAAATCCCAGCTTGGTGGCACCGGTCGGGAATTGAACTCGCGTCCTCCTGAACGCGGAGCCGTCTCGCTATCTGTTCAGCCACCGCCTCACAAAAAAAAAGAAATATATATATATATATATATATATATATATATATATAGAGAGAGAGAGAGAGAGAGAGAGAGAGAGAGAGAGAGAGAGAGAGAGAGAGAGAGAGAGAGAGAGAGAGGCGGTGGCTGAGTGGTAGCGTGCTAGGCCTACATTCATCGCCTGATGGACGACGCGAGTTCGAATCCCCACGCTACCACCTCGGACTTTTCAGTCACCGCCGAGTGGCTTAAAACCACCCACATGCTGTCCTGAAGACCACCCATCAACCCGGACTCTAGAGTATACCGTCCAAGTGAATAAAGAACGAGTTTCGGGGGCAGCATGAGCCAAGAGAAGATGGCGCCACTATAGATACTTGCCTGCTCCATGACGGGCTGGGGCCGACTACCATCTACGCCCCTTAAGAGAAGCCTACCGGCGCTGTAGGCGGACACGTAAAAAAAAAAATATATATATATATATATATATATATATATATATATATATATATATATATATATATATATATATTATTTTGCTCTCCTCAACGACCTAGAGCAGTTGGTTCAGCACCCTACACGTATTCCCGACCGTCTTGGAGAGAGGCCCAGCATATAAGACCTCTTCCTTACCTCTAACCCTTCTGCTTACTCTGTCAAACTGTTTTCTCCTTTGGGCTCCTCCGATTACAACCTTTTTTCTGTTTCCTGTCCTATCGCTCCTGTACATCCTCTGGATCCACCGAAGTGCCTGGCATCTTTCTTCAGCTCGGTGGGACGACCTGAGGGTATACCTTTCCGATTTCCCGTGGAATGACTACTCCTTCCAGGATACACACCCCTCTGTATGTGCTCAGCGCATCACAGAGGTGATAGTCTCTGGAATGGAGACATACATTCCACGTACATTTCTACTCCTCATGCTAAAAAGCATTGGTTTAATCACGCTTGTTCTCGTGCTGTCAAAGATAGAGAGGCAGCTCACAAAAGGTACCAGAGCCTTCGCACTCCTGATAACCATGATCTTTTTATTTCAGCCCAGAATCGTGCCAAATCTATTCTTCGACTTGCGAAAACATCTTTCATAAATAGAAAATGCCAAAATCTTGCTTTCTCTAATTTTTACCATGACTTCTGGCACCCAGCCAAAAATATCTCCTCCAATTTCATTTATTAATCTTTCCCTCCTCTCCTTAACTCTGACGGCAGCACCGCCGTCTCATCTATCTCTAAGGCTGAACTCTTTTCTCAAACTTTCTGTAACAAATCCACTCTGGACGATTCTGGGCATATTCCTCCTACTCATCCCCTCTCTGACTCCTTTATGCCTGTTATTAAGATTCTTATGAGTGATGTTTTCTGTTCCCTCTCTGGCCTTAACTCTCAGAAGTCTTGTGGACATGAAGGAGTGCCTCCTATTGTACTTAAAAACTGTGCCTCCGTGCTGACACCCTGCCTGGTCAAACTCTTTCGCCTCTGCCTGTCAACATCTATCTTTCCTTCATGCTGGAAGTATGCCTTCATACAGCCTGTGCCTAAGAAGGGTGACCGATCCAATCCCTCAAACTACCACCCTATAGCTTTATTTCCTGCCGATCTAAAACTTTTGAATCAATTCTTAACCAGAAGATTCAAAACCACCTATCTACTTCTGACCTTCTATCTGATCGCCAGTATGGGTTCCACAAGGGTCGTTCTACAGGCGATCTTTTTGCTCTCTTAACTGACTCCTGGTCATCCTCTCTTAGCCGTTTCGGTGAAACCTTCTCTGTTGCGCTAGACATATCGAAAGCTTTCCATTGAGTCTGGCACAAGTCTTTGCTTTCTCAACTGTCCTCTTTCGGATTCTATCCTTTCTCTGTTACTTTATCTCCAGTTTCTGGCCGTTCTATCTCTGCTGTGGTAGACGGTCACTTCTTCCCCTAAACCTACCAACAGTGGTGTTCCACAAAGGTCTGTCCTATCACCCACTCTCTTGGTGTTATTCAACAATGATCTTCTCTCCATAACAAACTGTCCTATCCACTCATACGCTGATGACTCCACTCTGCATTATTCAACTTCTTTCAACAAAACACCATCTCAACAGGAATTACAAGACTCCAGACTGGAGGCTGCAGAACGCTTAACCTCAGACCTGGCTTTCATTTCCGATTGGGGTAAAAGGAACCTTGTGTCCTTCAATGCCTCAAAAACCCAGTTTCTCCACCTATCAACTCGACACAACCTTCCAAACACCTATCCCCTATTCTTCGACAACACTCAGCTGACACCTTCTTCAACACTAAATATCCTTGGTCTATCCTTAGCTCAAAATCTCAACTGGAAACATCACATCTCTCTTACTAAATCAGCTTCCTCGAGCTTGGGAGTTCTGTATCGTCTCCGCCAGTTCTTCTCCCCCGCACAAATGTTTTCCATAGATATGGGCCTTGTCCGCCCTCGTATGGAGTATGGATCTCACTAGGGGGGGGGGAGGGGGCACTCACACAGCTCTTTTGGACAGAGTGGAGTCTAAGTCTCTACGTCTCATCAGCTCTCCTCCTTTTTCTGACAGTCTTCTACCTCTTAAATTCCGCCGCCATGTTGCTTCTCTTTCTATCTTTTATCGATATTATCATGCTGACTGCTCTTCTGAACTTGCTAAGTGCATGCCTCCCCCCCTCCCACGGCCCCGCGGCACACGGCTTTCTACTCATGCTCATCCCTATAGTATCCAAACCCCTTATGCATGAGTTAACCAGCATCTCCATTCTTTCATCCCCTTCACTGGTAAACTCAGCAACTATCTTCCTTCGTTTTTATTTCCTCTTGCCTATGACTTGACCTCATTCAAGAAGAGTGTATTAAGACACCTTTCCACAAGAAATTGACCTCTCTGTTGGCTACTCTTTACTTTTTTACTTTTGTAGAGGCGGTGAGTAGCGGGCTTTTTTTTTTTCGTACCTTTTTTGTTGCCCGTGAGCCGTATCCTTTGATGTAAAATAAATAAATAAATAAATAAATAAATATATATATATATATATATATATATATATATATATATATATATATATATATATATATATATATATATATATATATATATATATATATATATATATATATATATATATATATATATATATATATATATATATATATATATATATATATATATATATATATATATATATATATATATATATATATATATATATATATATATATATATATATATATATATATATATATATATATATATATATATATATATATATATATACAGTGATGGGCACGGTTCCGCTGATCTGCTAACCGCTAATTAGCGAAGCTAACCTTTTCGCTTGCTGATTAGCGTTTTCGCAAACTTTGGAAAAAGTTAGCGGCCCAATTAGCTGCCGCTAAATGTAGTTCCTCCTCCGCTAAGTTTAAGGTCAAGAAAAAAATTCATACAAGTTTGTTCTTGTCCGTTGTGGGCAGAAACAGCACCAGTTGAGCCACATGGCGCAATAATTCCCGGGCTTCCACTTTGGGGTAAATTACGCCTTAAAATAGGGAAATTGGACAATTATTAGGGAAACTTTTTGGTATTTTAAGGTAATTCATCTTCCATTTTCATCTCTTTGAACTCGGGGTTTAATAACAAGTATTCGTCCACCTGACAAGAAATAAACTTAAGATAATAAACTATAAAAGTGTCAGTTATGGAAAAAAGTAAAAAATGCGTACATATGCGGGAAATCTTGGGAAAAATATACGGATTTAGGATAAACTGGAGGCTTCTTTCTCTTTTCTTGTTGCGTGTTGGGCTCTTTGTTCATTACAGCCGCGACGTTGTCACCGTGTAGTCGCGCGCGCGCGCGTGTGTGTGTGTGTGTGTGTGTGTGTGTGTGTGTGTGTGTGTGTGTGTGTGTAGACGGTGGCTGAGTGGTTAGCGTGCGGGCCTCGCATTCACCGCGTGATGGACGACGCGGGTTCGAATCCGCCGTTACCACCTGAAATTTTTCAGTCACCGCCGACTGGGTCAAGACTACCCACATGCTGTCCTGAAGACCACCCATCAACCCAGACTCTAGAGTAAACCGTCCAAGTGAATCAAGAGCGAGCTACGGGGGGCAGCATGAGCCAAGAAAAGATGCCTGGGCCATGACGGGCTGGGGCCGATTACCATCCATACCCTCAAGAAAGGCTACCGGCGCTATAGACTGACACGTAATATATATATATATATATATATATATATATATATATATATCTATTTATATATATGTATATATATATATATATATATATTTATATATATATATATATATATATATATATCTATATATATATATATGTACACACACACACATATATATATATATATATATATATATATATATATATATATATATATATATATATATATATATATATATATATATTTTTTTTTTACAACAAAGGAGGCAGCTCAAGGGCACACAAAAAAAGAAAACAATAATAAAAAAAAGCCCGCTACTCGCTGCTCCCAAAAAAGAAAGAAAAGAGGCGGCCGAAAGGAAGATCAAACACGGGAGGAGAGGTGTGATGATACCCTCCTCTTGAAAGAGTTCAAGTCGTAGGCAGGAGGAAATACAGATGAAGGAAGATTGTTCCAGAGTTTACCAGCGTGAGGGATGAAAGAGTGAAGATGCTGGTTAACTCTTGCATAAGGGGTTTGTACAGTATAGGGATGAGCATGAGTAGAAAGTCGAGTGCAGCGGGGCCGCGGGAGGGGGGGAGGCATGCAGTTAGCAAGTTCAGAAGAGCAGTCAGCGTGGAAATATCGATAGAAGATAGAAAGAGAGGCAACATTGCGGCGGAATTTAAGAGGTAGAAGACTATCAGTATGAGGAGGAGAGCTGATGAGACGAAGAGCTTTAGCCTCCACTCTGTCCAGAAGAGCTGTGTGAGTGGAGCCCCCCCACACATGAGATGCATACTGCCCCTGTATATGGACAGCAACTGTGCAGGGGAGAAGAACTGGTGGAGACGGTACAGAACGCCCAGCCTCGAGGAAGCTGATTTAGTAAGAGATGAGATATGAAGTTTCCAGTTGAGATTTTGAGTTAAGGATAGACCGAGGATGTTTAGTGTTGAGGAAGGTGATAGCTGGGTGTTGTCAAAGAATAAGGGATAGTTGTTTGGAAGATTGTGTCGAGTGGATAGGTGGAGAAACTGTGTTTTTGAGGCGTTGAAGGACACCAGGTTCTTCTTGCCCCAATCGAAAATAATAGTAAGGTCTGAGGCTAAGCGTTCTGCAGCCTCCAGCCTTGAGTCGTTAAGTTCCTGTAGGGTGGGTCTTCTATTAAAATAAGTTGAGTAATGCAGAGTGGAATCATCGGCGTAGGAATGGATAGGACAGTTCGTTTTGGAAAGAAGATCATCAATGAACAACAGAAAAAGAGTGGGATATAGGACAGAGCCCTGTGGGACACCACTGTTAATAGATTTAGGGGAAGAACAGTGACCGTCTACCACGGCAGAAATAGAACGGTCAGAAAGGAAACTGGAGATAAAGGTCCAGAGAGAAGGATATAAACCATAGGAGGGTAGTTTGGAAAGCAAAGATTTGTGCCAGACCCTATCAAAAGCTTTTGATATGTCCAGCGCAATAGCAAAAGTTTCACCGAAACGGCTAAGAGAGGATGACCAAGAGTCAGTTAAGAAGGCTAGGAGATCACCAGTAGAACGCCCCTTGCGGAACCCATACTGGCGATCAGATAGAAGGTCAGAAGTGGAAAGGTGCTTTTGAATCTTCCGGTTAAGGATTGATTCAAAAGCTTTAGATAGACAAGAAAGTAAAGCTATAGGACGGTAATTTGAGGGATTGGAGCGGTCACCCTTCTTAGGCACAGGCTGTATGAAGGCATACTTCCAGCAAGAAGGAAAGGTAGATGTTGACAGGCAGAGGCGAAAGGGTTTGACCAGGCAGGGTGACAGCACGGAGGCACAGTTTTTAAGGACAATAGGAGGCACTCCATCAGGTCCATAAGCCTTCTGAGGATTGAGGCCAGAGAGGGCATAGAAAACATCATTTGGAAGAATCTTTATAACAGGCATAAAGGAGTCAGAGGGGGGATGAGTAGGAGGAATATGCCCAGAATCGTCCAGAGTGGAGTTTTTAGAAAAAGTTTGAGAGAAGAGTTCAGCCTTAGAGATAGATGAGGCGGCAGTGTTGCCGTCAGGACTGAGGAGTGGAGGGAAAGATGAAGAGGTGAAGTTGGAGGAGATGTTTTTGGCTAGATGCCAGAAGTCACGGGAAGAGTTAGAGGAAGCAAGGTTTTGGCATTTTCTATTAATGAAAGAATTTTTGGTTAGTCGGAGAATAGATTTGGCACTATTTCGGGCAGAAATGTAAAGTTCATAATTAGCATTAGTTTGAAGGCTCTGGTACCTTTTATGAGCTACCTCTCTATCATTGACAGCACGAGAACAAGCGTGATTAAACCAAGGCTTTTTAGCATGAGGAGTAGAGAGAGAACGAGGAATGTATGCCTCCATTCCAGAGACAATCACCTCTGTGATGCGCTGAGCACACACAGAGGGGTCTCTATCCTGGAAGCAATAATCATTCCACGGGAAATCGGAAAAGTACATCCTCAGGTCGTCCCACCGAGCTGAAGCAAAATGTCAGAAGCATCGCCTCTTCGGTGGGTCCAGAGGGTGTACAGGAGCGATAGGACAGGATGCAGAATAAGATTGTGATCGGAGGAGCCCAACGGAGAGAACAGTTTGACAGAATAAGCAGAAGGGTTTGAGGTAAGGAAGAGGTCTAGAATGTTGGGCCGGTCTCCAAGACGGTCGGGAATACGTGTAGGGTGCTGGACCAACTGCTCTAGGTCGGTGAGGATAGCAAAGTTGTAGGCTTGTTAACCAGGATGGTCAGTGAAAGAGGATGAAAGCCAAAGCTGGTGGTGAACATTGAAATCTCCTAGGATGGAGATTTCAGCGAAGGGAGAGTGGGTCAAGATGTGCTCCACTTTAGAATTCAAATAGTCAAAGAATTTTACATAGTTGGTAGAGTTAGGTGAGAGATAAACAGCACAGATGTATTTAGTAATAGAATGACAATGAGGTCTTAGCCAGATGGTGGAAAATTCAGAAGAGTCAAGGTCGTGGGCATGAGAGCAAGTGATGTCGTTGCGCACGTAGGGGCAACATCCAGCTTTGGATTGAAATTTAGGATAGAGATAGTAGGAGGGAACAGAGTAGAGATTGCTGTCAGCAGCCTCAGAAACCTGTGTTTCGGTAAGGAAGAGAAGGTGAGGTTTAGAGGAGGAGAGATGATGTTCCACAGAATGAAAATTAGAGCGAAGACCACGAATGTTGCAGAAATTGAGAAGAAAGAGGTTCGAGGAGTTATCAAGACACCTCTCGGGTCGGCAGCCAGAAGGGGAGTCCTCCCTGGGGGAATTTGTGGTCCCCCCCCCCAGGCGGGGACTCCGAGGCTTGGTGTAGGTGCGCCATTTTGAAATTTTAATTTTGGGAAAAGGTGTATATGTTGTGTGAATGTAGTGTGGTGTGGATAAAGAGAGGATCTGTCTTTAGAGAGCATGCTGAACTACTCTCCGGTGTTGGTGAGACAATAGGGAAACGGTTAGTGAGGACATGGGAAGGGTCTTTGGAGGGCTTCAGCTCCTTCTCACCTCCCATATATACCTCACTGGAGTGGCTTGCGCCTGTTCGGTAGGTGTCTTCCTACCTACTCCAGCCATATATATATATATATATATATATATATATATATATATATATATATATATATATAAACACACACACACACACACACACACACACAGAGATATATATATATATATATATATATATATATATATATATATATATATATATATATATATATATATATATATATATATATATATATATATATACACACACACTCATCACGTTTTTTATTATCACCACAAGGAAGAACAGACAAGTTCTTTAAAGCTCACTTCACCTTGTTACAGGTTTTGGAAGTAGTTACTATGCAGGTACCTGTGTCATAGAAACCTTAATAATTTCAAATACTACCACTAAAAAATGTGCAGCTCTAACCCCGATAACAATGATTAAATCTTCAACATTAGTTATTTTTAAACTACATGACACTCATAACAGATATCTTATTTGTTGTTAGAAAAGGATAAAAAGGATGTTAAAAATAATATTGATAAAAGTTTCATACTAAGAAAAGATTAAGAGAAGCAGAAGTTGTTGTATATTAGATGAACTTAGTGTTAAATGCATTTTCCATAAAGAGTTGTTCATAAATGGGACAAGTTAAGCATCTATTTTTTTTTTTTTTTTTTTTTTTTTACGTTGCTGCCTATTGCGCCGGTAGGCATCTTCCCGATGGGGCCTGATGGTCGGCCCAAGGCTTCTTCCAGGTGGGGCCTGATGGTCGGCCCAGCCCGTTCTGGCGCAGGCGAGTGTTTATAGTGGCGCCATCTTGCATTGGCTGATGCTGCCCCCCGGAACTCGTTCTTGATTCGCTTGGACGGCTTCCTCTAGAGTCCGGGTTGATGGGTGGTCTTCAGGACACCATGTGGGTAGTTTTAAACCACTCGGCGGTGACTGAAAAATCCGAGGTGGTAGCGTGGGGATTCGAACCCGCGTCGTCCATCACGCTGTGAATGTGGGCCCACTACGCTACCAGTTCAGCCACCGCCTACCCTAATGCAATTATAATTTAAAATTTCAAAGGGTAAGTAAAGGGACTTAGGGAATGAGTTAAGGGAAGCTAAGAAAGCCCCCTGTGCAACCCGACTGGCTTCTTATATTCTTTTATCTGTCCTTCTCTACCCTTGATAATATTAACCATTTTCTGAAATCATCCCTTCGCCTCACCTCACATCAGTTAATTTTGTAGTTTATCAGCTCTCCCCGTATCACGAGGGTTACTTCTTATCGTGCTTATATAAGAGAGATAAATATTTGGCCTTGACTTATTCTACCCCACGTGGAGACTGGTTGAGTGAATTGGTGTGAACAGAGGTTCTTGAGAACGCAAACACTTCGTTTTAATATTTCAAGTATTGTT
Source organism: Eriocheir sinensis (assembly GCF_024679095.1). NCBI lineage: Eukaryota > Metazoa > Arthropoda > Malacostraca > Decapoda > Varunidae > Eriocheir > Eriocheir sinensis. The sequence goes on along the minus strand of NC_066511.1, from coordinate 3,947,236 downwards.
TATGGTTGCATTATGGTGACCATCAGAAGGAAATGTCAGTCAGTCAAGTAGAATATAGGAAGAAATTGATACTTTTTATGGTGGTGATTGAAAAAAAACATACTTAATAACCACGAAGTAAATTGCCTCAGGAAGCCTCTCCTCGTGTAAGAGTAGTTCAGTATAATTAGCCCCACTTTAGACAAAATTGCAAACGCATTCTTCATTGTTGATATCCGGGCTGGCGCCGTCACTGCTACCACTTGCACCACCACACTCAACAACAACAAAACCAAAACCAACAGAAACAAAACCAAAACCAAAAACAATGCAAGCAAATATAAAAGCAACAGCATCAATACAACAGGGGAGGCGGTGGGCGAGTGGCCTGTGCGTGGGCGTGGTGAGCCCGTACCTAGTGTGAACTAGGTTCGAGTCCCCATCGAAACACGCTGATTTTTCAAGTCATCGCTGAGTGGCGGAAGATTACCCACATGCTGTCCGGATCTTCAAGCAAGCTTAACTTCAGCGACTACGGTTAAGAGGAGCACCGGTGTGTAGGGGGCAGCATTGTGCCAAGCAAGAGTCATACATCACGCCAGCCACTATAAATAAAATTAGCCTGCGTCACTAACGGGCTGGGATCGTCCTTAAGGCCCCTCATGGTAGCCTACCGGCGCCACAGGTAGCACACAACAAAAATCAGCAACTGCAATAGTAACAGCAACTACAAAAATAACATCAACAACAACTGTGAGGGAGTAGGTAGGAAGACACCTACCGAAACGGGCGTAAGCCACTCATAGTGCGATATATATACGGGAAGCGAGGGAGTTCTGCAAGCCTATCAAAGCCACTTCCCATATTCTCACTTTCCGTTTCTCTATTGTCTCACCAACACCAGAATAGTTCATCATGCTATATAAAAGGACAAATTATTTTACTCTCCACACCACACTACATACACGCAACACACACCGTTTGCTCAAATAATAAAAATAAAAATATAACGGCTCTAGAAATTAGTCTCCGAATCCCCATCTAGGGCGGACCAGTATTGTTCCCAGATCGGACTCGACTTTTAACTCCAGACCCGAGAGGTGTATTCATAACTTTCAGCTTTTTCTTTATCATCATCTGCAACATTCCAGGTCTTTGCTCTAATGTCCATTATGTGAAACACCATCTCTTCTCCTTTAGTCCTCACCTCTCTCTAACTGAAACCCAGATCTCTGAGGCTGTTGACAGTCTGCTCTGTACCATCCTACTACCTCTATCCTAACTTTCAATCCATAGCTGGATGTTGCGTCTTCGTACGCAACATCACTTGCTCTCGTGACCACGACCTTGATTCTTCAGAATTTTCCACCATCTGGCTAAGACTTGATTGTCATTCTATTACTAAAGACATCTATGCTGTTATCTCTCACCTAACTCTACCAACTATGTAAAATTCTTAGACTATTTGAACTCTAAAAGTGGAGCAAGCAAGCAAGCTTACCGGCGCCATAGGCGGAAACGGAAAAAAAGAAAAGAAACATGATCGCTACATTTTCGCCCGGAATCGTGCCAGATTTATTCTTCGACTTACTAAAACTTCTTTCATCCATAGAAAATACCACAACTTTGCTTCCTCTAATTCTTTCAGAGATTTCTGGCACCTAACCAAAAATATCTAACAATTTTACTTCTTCATCTTTCCCACCTCTCCTTTGTCCTGATGGCAACACCGCTGACACTTCCGTCTTCTAAGGCTGAACTCTTCTCTCAAACGTCAAATTTCAAAATTCCACTCTGGACGACTGAAGGCATATTCCTCCCACTCATCCCCTCTCTGAACCCATTATGCCTGTAGTTAAAATTCTTAAGAATAATGTTTTCTGTGCCCTCTCCGGCCTCAAACCTCAGAAGTCTTATGGACCTGGTGGTTCATAGAGTCTTAGACTGTGGCTCATTGTAGCTGGTTCAGGTTTTACATGCTTAGTCTAACAGTATAAAACCATTGAACAATCCTATAACTTCCATCCACATTATTTATGTAATTCTCAATACCAGTCTCGCTTCACTGGTGATAACACGTTTGGTTCCAGTTAGTGATGTTATGATGATTAACACTTAAATACGTATGTCTTACGTTAATGAATTTTCTAGAGGCAACACAAATGGCAACAAGCTTTCATCTTCCTTATCGAATGGATCCACACTTGCCTCATCATTCGGACGGTGTCCACTGTCTGGCCTGCCTTTGATTTTTCCTTATTCTCCGTTACCGTAAGGGCTTCAGTACGTGTAATAAAGATCATCATAAAACTAATAGCAAAACCTAAGCTGACTTGAACATAGAAGAGGAATTAAACAAATCCGAACGTATAAGACACAGATACCAACAGGAAATATTTCGCAGTTAAACACAGAAAACAGTCAAGGAAACAGTAAAGTGTTCATTTTCACGTTCGACTCGTGCAGTTGACGTGCCACCTGCTCCCCCTCGCTGCCCACCCCTCTCAGCTCCCCTTTAAAGGTTTAGCATAGGTCGCGCCTCATCACCTCGCCAACGCCTCGTCACCACCAGGATAGTTCCTCCCTTCCCTTGATTCGCCCATTACACAACTTCCAACTGCTCCCCTAACTTACCTCGCCCACTACAAAACCTTCACATTCTCTTATTACTTACCTCTCCTCCTGAGTCATACCTCGTTCACTGCACTCTGACACAAATATGAAGTCCGTTTGTGGGGCCCAAAACTTCTCCACAGCCCTGCCACTCATCCCCGATACATCACTCACATGTCAGCTATTTACTATTTGACTTTGTGTTTTAAATATTCTGTATACATTAAGTAAGGCAATATAGTGCTATGAATGTGTCGCATTTTAATATAATAGCAATGAATTGTATGAATTCCATAACAAGTGACAACGTTGCTCTCCGACGTTGTCAGCGATCAAGAACACCATGCCACTTCTCCCTGATCTCCACCCGTGATGGCAGCTACTCCAACTCGCTCTCGTGTGCTCCACAGACGGGAGAAAGAACGTATTTACAATGTGACAAAGGCGGAGGCTTCAACTGTCCTTATTCCGATAATTAAGGTCCGGTTTGGCAGCTTTGTAGCCAGTGGATTCCCTGACCGGGCTCCGCCCAAACGGACTCCATAGCTGAGTCTGCCTATAGGTATGGTAGGTTCTACATATTTTTCACATCATGCGCGAGGAGGTAGTGTGCGAGAATGTCTGAAAATCAATGTTCTGTTTTAAGAAAATTTTACGCCCACTTTCCGGCATTTCATTTACGTCAGTTTTTATAAAGTATAGAGGTTGGATGTTCTCGATGGTGTTTCTCCTCTACTGTTAGTTTTTTTTTTCTTTTCTTTTTTCTTCTTTTTAGGGTGTTGGGGGAATGGGGAGTAGTCATGACTTCACCCATACTCCTCGGCAAGAGAGACAATCACGTCGTTGTCATCGTCGTCATCATCGTCGTTATTGTTGTTGTTGTTGTTGTTGTTGTTGTTGTTATTGTTGTTGTTGTCTTTTCATCTTCCACCAACATCACCTCCCCTCCCCCCCCCCCTCATTGTCAGACATATTTCGCTGCTCTTTACCACCACACTCATCACCACTCTCACCACCACCTCCTTCCCCCTTCTTTCTCCAGGTCACCAGAATAAGATCGGGCTGCACATCCCAAACACACCGGGGAGCATTATTCTGAACTGTATACTGGCTCGGCCCCTGACCCTCAACCAGCCAATCAACAGTCAGATGTGTCAGCCAAACCGAGCCAGTCACGACGCAAGAAGGGCTTGGACAATGACGTCATAAACAGTTTCTGTGTAACAAATATATGTAATTAATATATTGTTGCCTTATTATTAACAACAGTGTTTGAGTACCAATAGTCCATTAAAGCCCCAAATACACTGCCGAATTTTGGCCAGGAACTTGACGCCGAATCAGTTCGTGAAAAAATTCGGCGACCGGTTCGCCGACATGACCAATATTCTTATAGTTCGTGACCATTCGGCGACATGTCGGCGAATGCTCAAGACAATTCGGGGACAATTCGGAGACATGTCGCCGACTACTCGGCGTCCATGTCGCCGAGCTCAAAATCTGAAATTTTAACGTTTTTTTTTTGTCGCGGAATAACTGGCGACAAGTCTCCGAATTGTCTTCGCATGTCCCCGAAGTGTCGGCGACATGTCGGGGACAATTCTCCGACAGTGCCAAGATTTCTGACAGCTGATCATCTGATGCCCATGTGGCATATAAAAGTACGGGAATCCGCGCTTACCTCATGGACTACTACAACACCCGGGGAGCAGTGGCCTGGCAGGACAAAATTGTGGGCGAGTAAATACCATGTGTGGTAATATGTAGATAGTTTGTGTAATAAAATATATAAATGTGACTTGTTTTTGTTTTGCTCTCCTACAAATATTTTAGAATGAATGAATGTTTACGTAATATCAGTAAAAAAAACAGTAACTGAAAGAAGAAATAAATCTAAATAACTGAAAATGAAACAAAGGTTAAATAATGGCAGAATAATGATATTAAGAAATAAATAAAGTAATAAATAGTGAATTAGTTATGAAATAAATGAAAATGTTAGTTCCATACCTATTTTATATATTCATGATTCTTCTTGTTTTTCATATTTTCTTGTTTACTATTTATTATTGAAGTATTATTTTATTCCGTGTATATATAAATAAATATATATATATATATATATATATATATATATTTATATATATATATATTTATATATATATATATATATATATATATATATAAATATATATATATATAAATATATATATATATATATATATATATATATATATATATATATATATATATATATATATATATATATATATATATATATATATATATATATATATATATATATATATATATATATATATATATATATATATATATATAGAGAGAGAGAGAGAGAGAGAGAGAGAGAGAGAGAGATAATACATAAATAGATAGATAGATAGATAGATAGATAGATAGATAGATCCCCGTGTACACCTCCCACCGCGACCCGTTTGCCGTGTCGTGATTAATTCGCCGAATATTCGGGGACATGTCCCCGAATAGTCTTGGCCATTCGGCGACATGTCGGAGACATGTCCCCGAATAATCGGTGACATGTCGGCGACAAATTTGCCAATAAAATTTAAATTTCAACGGTCAAAATTCGGCGACAATTCGCCGAACACCGCGAATCGGACGCCGAATTGTCTGCGACATGTCGGCGACAATATGGCGTCCATTTTGCATTCGTGCACATTCGGCGAACGGCCGCGAATTTTTCATGCAACATGAAACTTTCGTGGCGGTCGTGACCAACTGTCAAAAGTCGTGTGGTGGACGCAGACATGTCCCCGAACGACCAAGAACAGGCAAGAAAGATGCCGAACTTGTTCGCGACACAGGATGACTTGCATATTCGCGCACATTCGTGAGCCAAAATTCGGCAGTGTATTTGGGGCTTAAGGAGTAGTTGAAAACTACTCTTTAATGCATTTTCTTAAGCTTGAAGCCAAAGACACCTCTGTTAAAATGATGATGAAGGATGCAAAGTTGCCATGTACACTCGGACACAATAATAGTGTAACCTCCAGGTTGGGCACGAAAGTTATGCATCTTCGGACCCCCCCACACCCCCAACCCACCACTCCACCAATAGTTTTTTTCTTCCATGCCGATTTTTTCTAGAATTATTAAACTGCTGTAAAAAGAAACAATGCCACCTGACAAAGAAAATTTTCCTAAAGAAGATATCAACATATTTTAGGTAATTAAGTTAGAAAGGGAGATAGGCAAGCTTTTATACAAAATTGTAAGCGATGTGGCTTCGTAGCGCAAAAGCACATACAGCCTAATATTACCATTTATTAAGTTTGTATAAAAACTTGTTTACCTCCCTTTCTTTCTAACGTATCGATAATCTGTTGACACTATCATATTCAGGAGAATTTTCTTGATCAACTGGCACTGTTTGTTTTTATAGTAGCTTAATAATTCTATAGAAAATCAGCATGGAATAAAGAGTGGTATAAACCTTTATAACCCGTCTTTGAATTCAACTCGCATTACACCTTTTATTTTTAGTGAGTGCGAGTTGTTTTCAACACAGTCATAATCTGCAATCTTTCTCCTGTCCAATAATGAAAAAAGGCAAGTAGGTATTACGCGACATGAGTTGACTACGAAGGATAAAAGCAAAACTTGTAGTGTGGCGAGGTCTGTCTCCATGACCACGTCTCTCTCTCTCTCTCTCTCTCTCTCTCTCTCTCTCTCTCTCTCTCTCTCTCTCTCTCTCTCTCTCTCTTGCTGCATGAGACATTCCAGTCTATATTAAAGTCATATATGCTACTATGCTCATAACCAAATTAAATGTCAATGTAGAGCTGTTGACCAAAATCATTGCATTGCATGCCAAATACTACTGCATTAAATACCTCACAGCAAAAGTGGTACATGGCAACTTTGCATCCTTCATCACCATTTTTTGACAGAGATGTCTTTGGCTTTAAGCTTAAGAAAATGATTTAAAAAGTAGTTTTCAACTACTCCTTTATGGACTATTGCTACTCACACACTGGTGTTAAAAATAAGGCAAGAATATATTGATTTCATAGATTTGTTACATAAAAACTGTTTATGACGTCATTGTCCCAGCCCTCCCTGTGTTGTGACTGGCTCGGTCTGGCTGACACATCTGACTGTTGATTGGATGCTTGTGGGTATGGGGCCGAGCCAGTATACAGTTCAGAATAATGCCTCCGGGGAAATTAATTCGTTGGTGGCTCAATGTCTCCCCAGCATACGGTGATCCCTGGCGCTATGGATCAGCTGTGACATTAACATCTTCATCATCATCATCAGACATTATTACTTATGACTCTACACAGTACGGATTTTAGGTCGTGTAAGTCTATTTTTTGGGTCGCCACTTTTTCACAAATAAATTCCTAACTAATATAAACTAACATAACTTAATCTGAATATCTGACGACTTTATAGTATGTACTGTCAAGAGGCTTTGAAATGATTAGTGATGAGAGCGCTTTCAAGACAGCAGGGTCGTAGAAAGGAATGTTTCAAGACATTTTTTTTATCATGTTCTCTCCTATATACTTATTTCAGGTTCTTTTTTTATCCTAGTTTGCTTTGCCATTTGTCTGTTTCTTTTGTAATAAGTCATCTTTTTGCCTTACTCTAACCCCATTAATATTTTCCTTATAAATCATGTAAATGAATACAATTATTGTAAAACAAACTTACTGGAATATCAACTATATGTTCGATCGAGGCTTGCACCTGAAGTCTTGGCGGCATTTGTCACGCTTCTCCTTGCTGGCTGGCTTGTTCTCTGGATCACATGTAGGTAGACTGTTACTCATACATGCTCTGGTTGTACATGTTTCTATACTTTTTACTAAGCTCAGCTCCTATGCAAAATAGATAATTTTGCTTGGTGCCATTAGACACAGCAGAGATACTTGTAATTAAAAAAAAAAAAAAAAAAACTCCGAAATGATTATACCAATTTTACATACCATTGCCATTATCAGCAGCTTGAACCAATACTAAACTAAATCATTTCAATTAGTGAAGAAATGCCTTTTTGACACGACAGGATAATCAGATTATAGATAAACCGCGATGTAAGCGGAACACTGAATCATTTCGAAGAGCATGTCGCGTTCCCCGGAGAGCGTCTGACGTGGCACATTGACCGCTGCTTATTGGTCTTGGTGTTAAACGTATGTTTACTTAGATCCCCGTAACGAACACAATATACCTCAGACGTCTCATTTTTCATTCCTCGCATGTTGTCTTTATTATACTTTCATTCATCAAGAACCTACTGGAATTATGTATGTTAAGGGTTAAGTCAAGTGTGTGTGATGCAGAAATTTCTCATGATTTTGTTTTCCCTTGACCTGCCTCCAAAACGTTAAAAATAATAGTTGCCAGAATTTATTATAATTGTTGTCAACGAGTAACTGTGATGACGGTTAACTGTACAAGCAAACTTATTTCCCCTGGATATATTCCCCTTCTAGACATTTCCTGCTCCAGACACTTTCCTCTTCGGATCCAAATTCACTCATCACAAATTTCCGAGCCATATAACATAACAAACTTTAAAAGAAACCGAGTCACACTGCATTAGTTACAAATTTCATCAGTGTTTCGTTACCATAGCTCAGTGCTGTTGAATATATACAGGGGAAGTATGACCAAAGGGGAAAATATCCAGAAGGGAATGCGTCCAGGAGGAAATCTGTCAAGGGGAAATGGCAGGGAGTGATATCTCCAGATGTGAATATGACCAGAGGAAATCTGTTATAAGGGAGTAGTGCCAGGAGGAAAGCTGTCAGGGGGTAAGATAACAAAGGGAAAATGTCAAAGGGTTAATCCCAAGACGGCAGTATGTCCAGAAAAGGAGAGGGGGAGATATCACGGGAGCAATGGCCATAGGGGAAATGTCAGGAGGGGGCAATATCAGGGATGAAATGTCACAAAAAAGGAGGAGAAATGTCTAAAGAGGAATATGAGAGTCCGTCCTCCTGACATTTCCCCTTTGGCCATTGTTCCTGTGATATCTCCCCTCCTCCTTTTCTGGACATATTGCCGTCTTGGGATTAACCCTTTGACATTTTCCCTTTGTTAGCTTACCCCCTGACAGCTTTCCTCCTGGCACTACTCCCTTACAACAGATTTCCTCTGGTCATATTCACATCTGGAGATAATCACTCCCTGCCATTTCTCCTTGACAGATTTCCTCCTGGACGCATTCCCTTCTAAATATTTTCTTCTTTGGTCATACTTCCCCTGTATATATTCAACAGCACTGAGCTATGGTAACGAACTGATGAAATTTGTGACTAATTCAGTGTGACTCGGTTTCTCTCAAGTTTATGTTATGTTATATGGCTAGGAAATTTATGAGTGAATTTGGATCCGAAGAAGGAAGTGTCTGGAGCAGGAAATGTCTAGAAGGGGAAAATATCCAGGGGGAATAAGTTTGCTTGTACAGTTAACCGTCATCACAGTTACCCGTTGACAACAATTATAATAAATTCTGGTAACTATTATTATTAACGTATTGGAGGCAGGTCAAGGGAAAACAAAATCATGAGAAATGCCCGCATCACACACTTGAATTAACCCTTAACATACATAATTTCAGTAGGTTCTTGATGAATAAAAGAATAATAAAGACATCATGCGAGGAATGAAAAATGAGACGTCTGAGGTATGTTAAGTGTTCGTTACGGGGATCTAAGTAAACATACATTTAACACCAAGACCAATAAGCAGCGGTCAAGGTGCCACGTCAGACGCTCTCCGGGGGACGCGACATGTTCTTAGAAATGATTCAGTGTTTCGCTTACATCACGGTTTATCTAAAATCTGATTATCCTGTCGTGTTGAAAAGGCATTTTTTTATTAGTTGAAATGATTTAGTTTAGTACTGATTCAAGCTGCTGATAATGTCAATGGTATGTAAAGGTGGTATAAACATTTCGGAGTAATTTTTTAACTTACATTCATCATAATCCCTTTATTTTCTTGTTTCATCGAGTTTTGACAAATATATGTGCGTTCTGCAATCTCTGCTGAGTCTAATGGCACCACCACCACCAACAACAACAACAACAACAACAACAAACAAAAAAAAAAACGCACGTGCCACAAAGCAAGAGGGAGAACTTAGAAAAATCTAAGCAACATTTATTACAAAAGATACGTAAGTTGGGTCTCAAAGCATTTCAGGCAGCTTCAGTAAATACTTTGGACTTAACTTTAGAAGGTACCGCGAGTAGAAGTGATCGTACTTGTTCACTGTATACGCGTCATACAGAGAATGTATACTGCATAAAGGTTGCATGGTGCAGAGAAGTAACTGTGCCTGTTCCCTCCTCGCAGATCGTGGCGGTGATCCTGTGCAACACGGGCATCGCCCTACTCGCCTACATGGACGGCATTACGCGCACCAAGACACTGGGCGGCGTGGTGCTGGCTGCTGCCTCCGCCGCTGGATCGGCCGTCTACAAGGTGAACACTCGCCTCTCTATCTAAATGAGGATGGACTCTCATTTTCCCATTTGGACATTTTTCCTCCCTTTTTGTGACATTTCATCCCTGTTATTGCCCCCTCCTGACAATTCCCCTATGGCCATTGCTCCCGTGATATTTTCCCCACCTTTTCTGGACGCATTGCCGTTTTGGGATTAACCCTTTGATATTTTCCCTTTATTATCTTACCCCCTGACAGCTTTCCTCCTGACACTACTCCCTTACAACAGATTTCCTCTGGTCATATTCACATCTGGAGATATCACTCCCTGCCATTTTCCCTTGACAGATTTCCTCCTGGACGCATTCCCTTCTGGATATTTTCTCCTTTGGACATACTTCCCCTGTATATATTCAACAGCACTGAGCTATGGTAACGAAACACTGATGAAATTTGTAAATAATTCAGTGTGACTCGGTTTCTCTTAAGTTTATATTATGTTATATGGCTTGGAAATTTATATGATGAGTGAATTTGGATCCGAAGAGGGAAGTGTCTGGAGCAGGAAATGTCTAGAAGGGGAAAATGTCCAGGGGGAATAAGTTGGGAAAAAAAACTGGGGTGTGGATAGGTCAAGAAAGGGAAATGTCCTAAATTCGACTGACTGTTAATACTATGTCTACGTCGTCGCCTCTAACGTGTACTTGTTGAAACAGATTCATTTGATGTACCATCCTTAGAGTGAATTTCGCCCCCCAGGTGCTCTTCAAGAAGGTGATAGGAGAGGCAAGCTTCGGCCAGGTGAGTCTAATCTTCACGGTGATAGCGCTCCTCAACACCATCCTGCTGAGCCCCATCGTGGCTGCCTTTTACTTCAGCGGGTACGAGGTCGTGGTGTGGAGTCACCTGCCGTGGCCCAACCTGCTTATCGCTGCTGCCCTGTCACTAGGTGAGGAAACCACTGTACCGACGCCGGTTGATAAAGCCAGTGACAACCATAAAGATTTTTTTTTTTCCGTGTACTACAAAATTGTTCAGTTACTTCTAACCTCGATCAGCCATTAATGGAACTTAAATATAATACATATATTAAAACACTTTGAACACTTAATATTTTAACTTCAGCCATTACTAGGCCACTACTGGACAAAGATCTTTCCAAAAATGTTCACCTCTTTATCTCTACAAAGATTCTGAATTCTTCTTTCTACCTATCTGCTCTTATTTCTGCAATCTTTTTGTTACCATTCTGTTACTCTTGAATCTAATAGTGATTATTCAACGTAATTGTGGCTATTAGGCAGTTATTCTCTTTCTCCTACAGCTGCCAACCTGCTGGGTAATTTTGGCGTTGCCTTTACCTTCGAAATCTTCATTACCCTAGGATTGGTACTGGCCATACCTGTGTCAGCGGGTAAGTGTTCCTTCAAGGCTCTTTCTAATATTATTATGATATTCCTGTATTTAAACTACAGGGGCGGGCAACCTCCGGCCTGCGGGCCATATTCGGCCTATGAAGGCCTAGCGTCCGGCTCCCCACCCTGCTAGGCATTAAAATTGCAATCCGGCCCGCGAAACCCCAGAAAAAAATACCAAACAGCATCTGCTGACAAATACTGTTTGGTAAGCCTGTGTCGGTACTCTCAAACGCTTCCATCTCTCACATCAACTATTTCCAAAGATCAAAAAGGAAATCAATCGGGCTCTAATGAGTGTTTCTTTAGGTTCATGGTGCAGAAGGGTCACACTACCACCAGGGTCATTAAAATACCCCTGGAAATCCCCACAACTCCTACGAAAGCCTTGTCAAATATGTGTGCTAGGGCGCCGATCTGTTTAAGAATAAGGCGGCTGGGCTCCTCACCTCACTCTGCGAGAGTTGCCAGGCCTGTCCTTTTAATGGGTCTATGCTGTCTCGTGTGTGTGACCTGCAGCAGGAGATTACCACTTTCTTCCGTCAGAAAAATCTTCCCCACGCTGATCACTTTGACCCGTGCAATGACTCACTCACCTGTGCCTATTCATGGACTTCACTGCGCATCTGAACGCCCTCGATTCGAAGTTACAAGTCAGAGACATTCTCCTGACAGACATGCACGCACACATCAATGCCTTCAAGGTTGAGGTTTAGAGGTGCTCAGTTGTCTGATGTTAAGTTTGCGTATTTGTCTTGCCTTGCTGCATCTACTGTTGTGAGCTGCTCTTCTCCAAAATGAAGGACACGAAGTCACGACTTTCCTCCCAACTTTCGGACCTCCACCTCAATGACATTATTATTATTATTATTTATTTTACATCCCCGCCTATAACGCCGGTAGGCTTTCTTCAGGGGTCAGATGGTCGGGCCAAGCCCGTCGTGGCGCAGGCAATTTTTTTTATAGTGGCGCCAGTTATGCTTGGCTCATGCTGGCCTCCGGAACTCATTTTTGATTCACTGGACGGTTTCTTCTAAAGTCCGGGTTGATGTATGGTCTTCTGGACAGCATGTGGGTAATCTTAGGCCACTCGCCGGTGATTGAAAAATCCCAGGTGGTAGCGTGGGGATTCGAATCGACGTTGTCCATGGCGTGTTAAATGTGAACCCAGCACGCTAACCACTCAGCCACCGCCTACCCAAATTATTGTGTTGTCTGCCTCATCCGCCGAATCGGACATTGAAATACTACTTCATGGCAAGCAGCACCAGTTGCCTCATTGAAATGTATGTTTTCCACTTTTCACTTTTTTTACTTTGAGGTTCTCGTTTCTTACTCCGACCCGCGGCCTCCTCCCGAAAGTCTCATCTGGCCCTCCCGTCGAAAAAGTTGCCCGCCCTTGATTTAATGTAGAGATAAGATTAAAATATCCGGCTTCGGTTGATCTGAAATTTGCAATTTCCCTGAGGTTCCTGGATAATATACATTTTTTAAGTATGTTTTAAAGTTAAATAAAATAGTTCAAATTATGTCTCCTAAACGATGTATACATATACAGTATCCTTTTGAGTTATCATCCTTCAATAATAGGATTAGCATATCAATATTGCAAATGTGTACGAATCTAGATTTAATTTTGAAACATTCTCTTTAACCGAAGCCATTTTTGTATTGTCGACATTTTTAAACCTGCATGTTGCTTGTGAAGGGGAATTAAAAAGAGGAGACAAGTATTATCAGCAAAATCCACAGCCGTCTTGGATACACCCTTGTTGGACATTTCTGTAGTGTTATGTATATAAGAAATTTGAGACTTAGGTATGTGAAAACCTGTATGGAAGACAACTAAGATTATGGAAGATCCCGTTTATATATATATATATATATATATATATATATATATATATATATATATATATATATATATATATATATATATATATATATATATATATATATATATATATATATATATATATATATATATATATATATATATATATATATATATGGGTAGGGGTGGCTGGGTCGACAGCGTGACAGCGCCGCGTTCAGGACGACGGAAGTTCAATCCCCGCCCGGTGCCACCAAGCTGGGATTTTTCAGCCGCCGCCGAGTGGCTTAAAACTATCCACATGCTGTCCAGAAGACCACCTATCAACCCGGACTCTAGATTCTAGGATTAAAGATGAGCTCCGGGAGGGCAGCATGAGCCAATGCAAGACAGCGCCACTATAAACACTCGCCTGCACCACAACGGGCTGGGCCGACCATCAGGTCCCTCCAAAACAAGCCTACCAGCGCCACAGGCAAAGATTAAAAAAAAATATATATATATATATATATATATATATATATATATATATATATATATATGTGTGTGTGTGTGTGTGTGTGTGTATATATATATATATATATATATATATATATATATATATATATATATATATATATATATATATATATATATATATATATATACATATACACACACACACACACATATATATATATATATATATATATATATATATATATATATATATATATATATATATATATATATATATGTGTGTGTGTGTGTGTGTATATATATATATATATATATATATATATATATATATATATATATATATATATATATATATATATATATATATATATATATATATATTAGTGATTTTACCTCGGTGAAGTCCGGTGTTCCTCAAGGCCAGTGGGTCTTAACATTTTTCATCGCGTTACCCCCTGAGGCTCTCCAGGGCATTACCGTGACCCCTATATTAAATTTGGCAGTGGTGAACTTTGCGTAAAGGTAAGGTAGAACAAAACTGTATGAAGATCCTGATATATTGAAAATGTTACAAATAAAAGACCTTGAAAAATGCCACAAATCTCCTACAAAGTGCTAAAACAGTACGGACCATCAAGCTTTTTCCACTTATAAACACTTATAAATTGGGCCAGATAATAGCCAATATTGCACGGTATCCATAATAATAAAATTGTTCACGAGGTATATTAAATTTCTCTTAAAAAAAAAGTTACTACAAAATAACAGCCTAGTTTCCTTAAATTTAAAATAATAACTTAGTATTCCTAAATGCAAAGTAATAGCTTAGTATTCCTAAATGCAAAATAATAAACTACTTTCCAAAATGCAAAATAATAGCTTATTATTCTTAAATGCAAAATAATAGCTTAGTACTCCTAAATGCAAAATAATAGCCTAGTTCTCCTAAATACAAAATAAGAGCTTAGTATTCGTAAATACAAAGTAATAGCCCAGTTTACTAAATGCAAAATAATACCCTAGTTTCCTAAATGCAAAATATTAGCTTAGTATTCTTAGGTGAAAAAAGATAGCTTAGTGTACATTCCTTTTTTTTTAAGTGTTCGCCTATAGCGCCTTGTAGCGTGAAAAATTGTTGCCTCCCTATCTGCGCGTGCGTGGCTCCGCCTCTTCTCTCTCTCTCTCCCCGCTCCCACTGCCTCCCGCTCCCATTCTTGGTGAGGCGATGAGTTCAGTAATTTCAGTCTTGTCTCCTGCCTTGAGGTGATATATCTCCTTCACGTTTCACGGGAAGCCCAAGGTGAAATGCACAGCGCCATAACTAAACACTGAGTGTCTTGAGTCGGGAAGAAAGAACCTCAAAACAAAGCATTGAATATCTTGAGGTGGGAAAAAGCGCCAAAACAAAACATTGTGTGTCATGAAATTACTGAACTCATCGCCTCACCATGACTGGGAGCGGTAGGTAGGGATGGGCAGGTACCGTTAATTTGAGTACCGGTAGTACCGGTACCGAAAACTCAGGTACCGTTAGTACCGGTACCGGTATCGGTACCCAAAAGTTTGTTTTTATCTTAATGCCGTCTGATGAAATTCCTAAATAAATTTTCTGTAAAGAAAACTCTCTCTCTCTCTCTCTCTCTCTCTCTCTCTCTCTCTCTCTCTCTCTCTCTCTCTCTCTCTCTCCCCTGAATGAAGTGAATATTTTTTTCGATAAAAAGAATAGCATATGTATACGTAGTTATTATGGAATGGATGTACTCATAGTCTAATAACAATAACAATATATATTAGTTTCCTAAAAAAAAAAGATTCGGACATGAAGAATCATCCAATAAATCCAATAATAAAATAATGGAGACGGGAGCTATGATGGTAACGAAAAGCAGGACAAAATGGTGGGAACTTTGGAAGACGATCAGCGAGGCAGTGACTCAGCAGCCAGCACAACATTCAAGGCTGTCTCCACAGGGCCCACACCGGTACCGCATGGCGACTGGCGAGCCCCGCGCGCCGCCGAGCGTCACTAAGATCAACCGGTACCGGTACCAAACAGTTCCGAGTGATCATGAGTCTTCCCGGCACTGGGTACCGGTACCGGGTGCCGGCTGAATCGATTTTTCTCGGCACTTGGTATCGGTACCGGGTGCCGAGAAGAATCGATTCAGCCGGCACCCGGTACCGGTACCAAGTGCCGAGAAGAATCGATTCCGCCGGCACCCGGTACTGGCACCCAGTGCCGGGAAGACTCATGATCACTCGGCACTGTTTGGTACCGGTACCGGTTGATCTTAGTGACGCTCGGCGGGGCACGGGGCTCGCCAGTCGCCATGCGGTACCGGTATGGGCCCTGTGGAGACGATAAGCCTTGAATGCTGTGCTGGCTGCTGAGTCACTGCCTCGCTGACCGTCTTCCCAAGTTCCCACCATTTTGTCCTGCTTTTCGTTTCCATTATATTATTGGATTTATTTATTGAATTTACTGGATAATTCTTCATTCATGTCTAATATTTTTTTATTGTTATTATTATGATCGAGTACATCCATAATATCTATATATATATTTTTTATCGAAAATATAATATTCACTTCATTCAGAGAGAGAGAGAGAAAAAAGTCCAGTGTGTGTGTGTTTGTCTGTGTGTGTGTGTGTGTGTCCCACACACACACACACACACACACACACACACACACACACACACAGTGGACTTTTTTCTCTCATTTATTTCTGCCCTCAATTAAGATTCTCTCTCTCTCTCTCTCTCTCTGAATGACGTGAATATTTATTTTTTCGATAAAAAGTAGCATGTATAGTTATTATGGATGTACTCTATCATGGTCTAATAACAATAACAATATTTATTAGCAACCTAAAAAAAAAGAATCGGCCATGAAGAATTATTATTAATCCAATAAATAAATCCGAGCAATCTGGTACCGGTACCGTACCGTTTAGCTGGTACCATTAGTACCGGTATTAGTACCGGTACCTGCCCACTCCTAGCGGTAGGCAGTGGGAACAGGGAGAGAGAGAGAGAGAAGAGGCGGAGCCACGCACGCGCAGATAGGGAGGCAACAGTTTTTCACGGGCAACAGTTTTTCACGCTACACCGGTAGGCTTTCTTCAGGGACCTGGTGGTCGGCCCAAGCCCGTCATGGCGCAGGCAATTTTTAAAGTGGCGCCATTTATTGCAAAATAATAGCCTAGTAATTTTTAAATACAAAATAATAGCTTAGTATTCCTAAATGCAAAATAATAGCCTAGTTTCCTAAATGCAAAACAATAGCCTAGTTTCCTAAATGCAAAATAATGGCTTTGGATTCGTAAATGCAAAATAATAGCCTTGTCTTCATGGATGCAAAATATTAGGCTGGTATTATTAAATGAAAAATAAGTCTAGTATTCATAAGTTCAAAATAATAGCTTAGTATTCTTAAATGCAAAATAATAGCCTAGTATTTCTAAATGCAAAATAATAGCTTAGGATTCTTAAATGCAAAGTAATAACCTAATGTCCCTAAATGCAAAAATAATAGCCTAGTATTTATGAGTGCAAAATAATGGCATTTTATTTATAACTTTAAAATAATAGCCTACTAAGGATTTCAGAGGCTGTGCGGCCTCGTTTTTTGGGAATAATATCGTAACGAACAATCGTATCGGTACGAGATTTTGCGACAGTGTATTTCACACACTGCCTTAATTTTGAAGGGTATCGCCAACCGCCACAAGTAGAGAATAAAGGCACTTGTCCCTATACCAAGAGGGTAAAGTCATCAGTGTCAGGCAAAGATACGAACACAACTACCAGAGGCTCCGCCCACCTTGTTCCTCTTCCCTCCATCTCCCGCCTCCTCCCTTCTCCCTCAATATCTCTCTCTCTCTCATGTAGCTTCGTAACTATAATGAATGAAAGGCATGCATTAATTGTAGTGGCGTTATATACTCTTTCTAATACTGATAGGCATCCTTTAAATAAAGTTGAGAGTAGGGTAACGTGTTACTTACATAGCCTAATTACCTCCGTAACTATTGGTAGCGTAGTGGTTTGGTGGTTTATGGTGTACGTTTTCGTGCTGTATCTTAGTGGCCATTTTATCTTCTCTCTGGTACACTTGACGACTGGTGCCGCGAGTCAAAGTCAGGTGACGAAGAAAGGTAGCAAAAAGGAAAACAACAAAAAACAAACGAGAGAGAAACAAATACAAGCGAGCAATCGTTCTACCATCAATCATGGTAGTCATCATTTACCACCTCACCCTACTCTCACATGTCATTACGTCCACGGCCCAGATGTGTATCACTATGCTCAAAATTAAAGTCCCAGTATCACATCAAGCATGCCTTAATTGAAAAAAAAAAATCATTCTCGAGTATGTATCTTCCAGAGAGAGAGAGAGAGAGAGAGAGAGAGATTGAGGGAGAAGGGAGGAGGCGGGAGATGGAGGGAAGAGGAACAAGGTGGGCGGAGCCTCTGGTAGTTGTGTTCGTATCTTTGCCTGACACTGATGACTTTACCCTCTTGGTATAGGGACAAGTGCCTTTATTCTCTACTTGTGGCGGTTGGCGATACCCTTCAAAATTAAGGCAGTGTGTGAAATACACTGTCGCAAAATCTCGTACCGATACGATTGTTCGTTACGATATTATTCCCAAAAAACGAGGCCGCACAGCCTCTGAAATCCTTAGTAGTATTCATGAATGCAAAATAATAGAATAGTATTCCTAAATGCAGAATAATAGCCTGGTTTTTACTAAATGGAAAATTATAAGCTAGTGTACAAAGTAAAATTATAATGTATTTCACTTTAGTACTTCATTGGCTTATTAGCAGGTTATTACAGATTGTAAAGCTCTTTCCCCTTACAATTTATTACAGAAATTGTAGATACGATATAACATGCAGAAAAGCTTACACCATACGAATAAAATCCAATATACTTTGAAACAATTTACCTTGTTCCCTCGTTGTGTGAAACTGGAATGCAAAGCGCCTCTGGAGTCACAGAGCAGCGAAGTACATACCGTGACAATCCCCCCACCGTAGCTATGATCTGACTGATTGACTGGTTGTGGGGGGGGGGGGGAGATTGCTCCCTCTTGCACGAGGAGCACGGGCCTTTGCCAAAGGAGGCCCGTAGCTGGGAGCCGACAGACCGACTCTATCAGCGATCGAAATCTAGCCGACCAAGTCGGTCTGTCGATGAGGGCTGGCGTGTCTCTGGACTGATTGACTGGTTGTGGTTGAAGTCTTTAGTAGATCTTAAATGCATGAAATAAATTACTTTCTCCAAAACTCTCCGTGACCCCTCGAGAAACCCCAAACGTTCCCCCAGGGGGTCACGATCCCCAGGTTAAGTACCGCTGTCCTAGACGAGCTACCTGACAGGGATAGCGAGCTCCTAGGCCCGGTTTTGGAGTGAGAGTTGTTCTTCTCTTAGGTTGGCTGCCAACCAAGTCTAAAGGGCCCAACCTGCCCACCCCGTTATACCGCCGGCACACTTAGTGGAAACGGACACCGCGTGAAGGTGGTGCAATGGATACAGTAATGTAGGAGAGGCCTTATGCAAGTGACCTCCTGCCTGGCAAGCCAGGCCGTGGCCCCGCGGCGATCACACCACCTGGAAAGGAGAGGCTATAGAATACACATCACTTTCCTTGAGATTGTGGGACATCCAGCCCAGACCACACTCGTCCCCATATATATATATATATATATATATATATATATATATATATATATATATATATATATATATATATATATATATATATATTTTTTTTTTTACGTCATGGCCTATTGCGCCGGTAGGCTTCTTCCCGGTGGGGCCTGATGGTTGGCCCAGCCCGTTCTGGCGCAGGCGAGTGTTTATAGTGGCGCCATCTTGCATTGGCTCATGCTGCCCTCCCGGAGCTGATCTTTAATCCTAGAATCTAGAGTCCGAGTTGATAGGTGGTCTTTTGGACAGCATGTGGGCAGTTTTAAGCCACTCGGCGGCGGCTAAAGAAAATCCCAGCTTGGTGGCACCGGGCGGGGATTGAACTCACGTCCTCCTGAACGCGGCGCCGTCACTCTGTCGACTCAGCCACCGCCTCCCCATATATATATATATATATATATATATATATATATATATATATATATATATATATATATATATATATATATATATATAGATCTGTGTGTGTGTGTGTGTGTGTGTGTGTGTATAGATACGCAGATTGATAAACAGATAGATAGATAGGTACAGTAAAACCCTCATAACTCGGCATGGTAGGGGCTCCCACCTTTGCCGAGTTATTCAATATTCCGAGTTATACAAATCCATCATTCCCCTTCCCCCCTATTGCATATAGTCAAAATTTTGAAAACACTGCACTACACAGCAGCAGTAAAGGCTTAAATTAACACTTACAAATGAATGGGCTGCTGTAGTCATGTAGTCCAAGCAGAAAACACGAGGGTGTTTGAGGAACAAGCAGGGAGAGTGAGGGTACATGTTTTAAATACAGAAATAGTGCGGGCAAGCATTGACGAGTGTAAACCACGCGATATGGAGATAACTCGGCAGCATACCGAGATAAATCAGAGAGTGCTGGAGAGTGAGATCAGGTGGCCCAAGTGGGGATACATTTTTAAGAAAATGTGGGTGAGGCATGCCGAGTGTAGACAGCAGCATGTGGTTAAAACTCGGCAATATGCCGAGATGCATGATTTTTTTTCGTTTTTTGTTTGAATCAGAATTTTTTTAATTAATATTTCGTTGAATTGGCGAGTTATATCAAATTCCGAGTTATACAGTGCCGAGTTATAAGGGTTTTACTGTATATAGTTAAATAGAGGTAGACAGATAGATGGAAGGATATTATATACATGCATACTAAAACTTACTGTGTGCTTAAGCTCTGGACATCAAGTGGTACCACGTCAAGTTTGAGGGCATGAAGCTGGCCGGGGTTGTGCTCATTGTGTGCGGCTTCTTCCTGGTGCTCTTCCCCGCCAACTGGCCTGAGTACATCACCAAAGTTCTCCGGTGGGTGGTCGGGGGTGTGGCGCGCTTCTTCTGGCGGTGCTGCCGAAGGAGGAATAAATGAATGTTGCTGTTTTTGGTGTGCTTTATGTTGCCATTTTTTTTTACTGCTTTCCGGCATGAGCACCATGCTGTTACAATGTGTACTTCTTTTTGTTCACATATGTTGTTTACTGTTTCTATCGAATTTCAAGTAAATATACATGTTTATGATGTTTGTTGTTAGCGGTAAAATATGTGTCGTGGTGTGAGTTCGCTTTTCATTCCGTCCACGATTTCTGTGTTTAATTTATTTTTGCCATACATTTTGTCACTTACCACTGTCTATATGTTGCAGTTATGGCCAATGCACTTAAAAGTGTAACTTGCATTCAAGGTAAGGTGAAGCGAAAGGTATTGCCAATCTATTTCTTTTCTTCAAATTGATTTCTTGATGAAAGACCATGATCCGCCTCGGGGCTCGCCTTCATCAAGAGACGCGAACACTGCTTCAAGCTTTCTCCCAAATACAATAACAGGCACTTCCTATAAAGAATTAAACTATTTTGAACTTGTGTTACATTTATTGACGTATAACGTGCCAACTTATTATATACTGTATAACTGAAAACATTATAAGGAACTTTATCTAAGAGTTACAAATAAGGCAAGCATGACATGTTTTCAATAGCTTGCCAAAGCAGAACAAACAGGTGTTGGCAAGAGTTTGGAGATAGGGGAGTTGTTTTAATATATGATGATGAAGATGCTTATCGTCGAATAATGGTATTATGTTCAAAACATTTAAACGAAGTCCTAATAAAGACAGAAGTCATGTATACATATATTAGTCTGGCAACAATATGCTTCTAAATCATTCACAACAAATGCTTGATTGTAGGATAAAAGAAAATATGAATTTATGCACGTGTGTGTGTGTGTGTGTGTGTGTGTGTGTGTGTGTGTGTGTGTGTGTGTATATGGGTGGGTGGGTGGGTGTGGGTGTGTGAGAGAGAAGAAAAAGACGAAAATGTTTTGTAATACTGTATTTTGTAGTCATGTATACATTTACCCAACAGTTTGCTCTTCAGGTGAGTTAAAAAAATCGCTGTAATATCCGCGGACATAATGCAATGATGTAACGTAGTAACTTGTGCTCCCAGTAAGTAGAGCTACCGTAAATGATTACCGCAGGTAGATGGTGATGCTTCTTCACTGATTAGAGATGTAAAGTAACCTAGTCTTACCGTTTTGAGAATGCGATTAACCTGTGTAAAAGTAGAAACAGAACAAAATTTTCCTTCACTGTAAAAAAAAAAAAATAACCATAGATGGCGCCACTATAAACACTCGCCTGCGCCAGAACGGGCTGGGCCGACCATCAGGCCCCACCGGGAAGAAGCCTTGGGCCGACCATCAGGCCCCACCGGGAAGAAGCCTACCGGCGCGATAGGCCGCGACGTAAAAAGAAAAAAAATATATATATATATATATATATATATATATATATATATATATATATATATATATATATATATATATATATATATATATATATAGGGATGTATGTGCATGAACGTGAAATAGAATAAAAACCAGAACAACTTTACTACATCCAGTAAAACAAAAATAATAATCAGTGAATATAAGAAACTAATCTATAATTTAATATTATATGACGAAATAATAAAAGTAATGTACTCACCAACTCATTCCTTGCGAACCCAGTGTTACCGTTTCCTAAATGATGGGCACCCCCTAGAAAGCTCCAAGCTCTTGTGTTTTCCTGTGGCTCAGAAGTGTGTGACTTTGCAACCACAGCACCATTGCCTCAAACTCATAAATGATTCTGAGAGCAATCTTTACGTCAAGAAAGAGCATAAGCAGAAGCAGTAACCGAAAACGTGAGATTCGTGGTTTATTTGCATATCACTGTGTGCAGAATTCATAACACACACACACACACACACATACACATGTCGGGAGGATACCTGCTGGCGATTACGAGTCCAACACGTGATCAGGCCGTGGTGGTGAATTTCACACACACACACACACACACACACACACACACACACACACCTCCTCTGAACACCAGCCCCCCTGTGGTGTCCATCAACAACCTCCCCCATCCTGCACTTACCTGTGCAAAACTACTTGGAGTCTCCACGGACACTCAACTCCACATTCTAGGTACATCAAGAAGCCAGATCTGCCACCTATTGTAAATACTGCTGGGGAGACTCAAAAGAGCACTCAGGGGCCCTGGTGTGCGCTGGCGGCAATGTACTCCTCATTCATCCTCCCCAAACTGACACTCCGCGTTGTGCGCTATTACTATCTCCATCAACGCAACGCAATTATTGTTCTCGCGTCCCCCTTTCGCGCCTTCAAAAAATCATGTCACTTTGTCACACTCACATCTACCGCGACGCCTCACCTCTCCATCTCACCAGCCTAACACCGTCACCAAAGTTCCTACGGTTCACCGTCGCAAGCTTCAACCAGCCAGGTACAGTTCCATCCAGTTCCGTAGTTTATTTTCACAGTGAAATAAGCAGCTCAGAGGCAAAAACAAATGAAAACAAAAAAGCCTGTCAAGTACTGCTCCTGCAAGAAGCAGAGAAGAGTGGCATAAAGAGAGCTCGATTTCGGGTGGTGAGGTGTCTTGATACTCCCCTCTTGAAATAGGTCATTTCGAGGGCAGGAGAAAATACAGACGAAGGAAGGCTATTCCAGAGTTTACCATTGAAAGGGAAAGGGTAGGCTTTCTTGAGGGGCCTGGTGGTCGGCCGGAGCACGTCTTGGCGCAATCAAGTGTTTATAGTGGCGCAATCTATTCTTGGCTCATACTGTCCCCCGGAGCCCATTCTTGATTTTCCTTGAACAGTTCCTCTAGTCCGGGTTGCTAGGTGGTCTTCAGGACAGCATGTGGGTAGTCTTAGGCCACTCGGTAGTGGTGGGCGCGGTACCAAAAGTTTGGGGTTGCGTTACGCGGTACTGCGGTACCTCAGCATACCCAGTGCGTTCCGCGGTACTCCGTCCGGTACTTTTCCCGCCCCCCCTGGTGCGTTCCGCGGTACTGCGGTACCTGGTTTCTAAAGCAGCACTTAAAAAGAGAAAAAAAATAGCTGTGCGACACCAATTACAAAAAACACCTATATATAAAAAATAAAAAAATAAATAAATAAACGCCAAAAAATCACATTTTAATACAAGTGAGTCACCTGAGTGTACTTCCTCCTCCTCCTACTCTTTCCTTTATTTCATTAAATTATCTCTATTTACCTCCTTTAAAGTAAGAGAGAGAGAGAGAGAGAGAGAGAGAGAGAGAGAGAGAGAGAGAGAGAGAGGGGGGCGTAAATCAGCTGAGTGGACTTCCTCCTCCTCCTCCTTACTTTCCTTTATTTCATTAAATTTTCTATTTAACTCCTTTAACGTATGAGAGAGAGAGAGAGAGAGAGAGAGAGAGAGAGAGAGAGAGAGAGAGAGAGAGAGAGGGGGGGGGGGGGGGCCCCAAAACAGCTGATGGGAGAGCGTCGATGGGTTAAGCTGGAGACAGACGAACCGGAGGGACGGGTATGTTGCCTATATTTCTTCACTTATTATAATCATAAATTTGTTTTTATTTACTAGGTAATACACATGTAGTGTACATGAGATTAGGTGGAAACTATCCAGTAGGAAAAATGTGCCCTGAATAAGTAACATGTTGTAGATAACAATAATATATACGGGTAATTATTTAATAGATTATTTCCTAGGAGCAAGATTTTCACCGACCTGCCAGTAGTGAAGTTGAGCCCGGACTTAGAGTTAGAACGTTACACGTTCTAAGTCCGTCTACGTTAGTACAGTACACGTTAGTAACATATCTCTCTCCCCCTTTTTGCTCTTTCCAGTTATAGCGAGATAATCGGCGCGCACGCAACTAAAGATGAATTGATTTAACGTACTATAGGAGTAATGAGGTGTTGATTAATTTTAGAAGCAAGTATGGCTCCTCCTGGAAAAGCATAGGTGAAAAAATCCTGGTTCCAACCTCCCTCCGATGAAAAATCACATCCTTTTAATTAACAATAGGTACCTATCCTTTTCAGTGAAAGTGCCTCCCCTCTTTCCCACGGTGTCTGTGCGTATGTCCGACTGTCTGTCTGTCTGTCTGGTGGGTCAGGTGTCCCCCCCCCCCGGCCCCCTCAAACAGTGGATTGTTTATTTTTATTTACATATTTATTTATTCATTAATTATTATCATCACTATTTTTCTTTTAAAGTGTTTGCCGGTACCGCGAAAAGTACCGCAGGAAATTTGAACGCGGTACCGGTACTCCGGTACTTTCAGCAATCCTCTGCGGTACTGCGGTACTGAGGTACCGGTTTCGTAGTGCGGTAGTACCGCAGTACCGCATAAAGTACCGCAAGTGCCCAGCACTGCCACTCGGCGGTGACTGAAAAATCCCAGGTGATTGCGGAGGATTCGAATCCGCGTCATCCAGAACGTGGCGGAACGCGGGACCGGCACGCTAACCACTTAGCCACTGACTCCACAAAGATGCTGGTCAACTCTTGCATAAGGGATTTGGACAGTATAGGAATGAAATAAAGTAGAAAACTGTGTGCAGCAGGGCCGTGGGAAAGGGGTTGGTATGCAGTTAGCAAGATCAGAAGAGCAGTCAACATAAAAATGTCGATAGAAGATAGAAAGAGACGCAACACTGCGTCGGAATTCAAGAGGCAAAAAATTAACAGTAAGAGGAAGGGAAGTTTTTGCTCTACTCTGTCCAAAAAGACTATGTGTCTAGAGCCCTCTAAACATGAGATGCATATTCCATACGAGGGCGGACAAGACCTTTGAATAGGGACAGCATCTGTGAGGGGGAAAAAAAAATGGTGGAGACGATTCAGAGCGCCCAACCTCGAGGAAGCTGTTTTAGTAATCTTTGAGGCTTTCAGTTTAGATTTTGAGTAATGGATAGACCGATGATATTTAATGTAGACTGTCGAAGAAGGTGACAACTGTGCGTGATTGAAGAACAGGGGGAAGATTGTGTCGAGTAGACAAGTGGAAAAAACAAGTTTTTGAGGAATCGAAGGACACAAAGTTCCAGTATAGTGCTGCAGTTAGTGCGTTCGCTTCACAACTGAAATGTTCCGGATACGATTTCAGAGAAAGAGTGGAGACGGATGGGCAGTCTCCTTTAATTCGTGCCCTTTGTCCACCCACCAGTGAATGGGTAACGGTTGTCAGTCGGGGGTTGTGACCCGCCTCCCGGTTGTGTGTGGCTGTGAGGTTTCAACCGTGCCCAGAGATCCGTCACTTGTGAGCCCCATGCTTATTTGGAAAGGGTACTGACTGGCAATCTCTCTCTCTCTCTCTCTCTCTCTCTCTCTCTCTCTCTCTCTCTCTCTCTCTCTCTCTCTCCCACACACACACACACACACACACACTCACAACCACACACACACTCACAACCACAAACACACACACACACACACACACACACACACACGTGTATAGTAACTAATAATAACGTAGTAAATTAATTTGAGAAAGATGGTGTGTGTGTGTGTGTGTGTGTGTGTGTGTGTGTGTGTGTAATTCACCCCGGCCTGATCACGAGTTGGACTCGCAATCGCCAGAAAGCACCCTTCTGACAGGAGCAAGCTCGCTCGTTATAGTCGATCTATGGGTATGTCGGGACCTTCCCACACCACACAGACCATCCCCCTTGCTCAAGGGAGGACAGTAACTGCTCCTTGTCAGTAGATATGTCCCGTTCCTGAATGGGGCTCGAACTTCCGCCTGCCAGTCCGCGAAGCCTGGCAGCACAGAATTTTTAACGATTGAGCTACGGAGTGGTGTGTTAATAATAATAATAATAATAATAATAATAATAATAATAATAATAATAATAATAATAAACGGTATATTGAGGATAAAAGGCAGCCTTGCTGAAAATATACAAACATACAGAGCAAAGACAACAAATCATAAAGTAACAAGCAGCAAGCAACTAACCAAGCATCAAGGGGCAACATAATATATGGTGTCTGTGTGTGTGTGTGTGTGTGTGTGTGTGTGTGTGTGTAAGGACTATTAATTCGTTTTTTTTATAATATGAAAAAGTGATTATGTAAGCCTGACCACGCAAAACTTGTCAGCTTTGTTAGCTATGTTTAGTCATTAACTGCTGGCATCTCTCTTCGTGCTTTTTGGTAACATGTTTGAATATGTAATCACGACATGCGTAGAGTGGTACGCGAACTGCCACTGGTGTGAGACACATGGTTAGGTCTGGTATGCTTGTCATAGCGGGGTTGGATACCTGCCATAAATTTATATACATTTACTAAATTGTTGATTTTTTATTTGTGATTTATCATTACATTGATAAACGCTATTCATGATAACCACCAAGTGTTTATTCTTAGAATCATGCACTAGCTAGTCTGTT
The DNA here is from genome assembly GCF_024679095.1 of Eriocheir sinensis. Lineage (NCBI taxonomy): Eukaryota > Metazoa > Arthropoda > Malacostraca > Decapoda > Varunidae > Eriocheir > Eriocheir sinensis. Next base: position 3,920,026 of record NC_066511.1, on the reverse strand, counting down.
CTAGAAGAGCATTGTAGTGTTTACATTTATTCCAAATAAGAAGCATCTTTTCTTACGGATTTATTACAATTATTGCCAGCGAACATATCTTTTAATTTTGTAGTGTGTAGTTGTTTTTTCGTCGCCAATAGTGACCTTGCATGATACAGAGCAATATTTTCATAGTAAAGTTTTGGTTGGATATTGTTTTATATGGCAACCGTCTTTTTGACGATTAGATTGCCAACTGACCGTATTGGCTATACACGCAGCGCCACACCTCCGAGACTGTTCTCCGGTTTGACAACTATATCACAAATAAGACTAAAGACGAAAAAAAGGTTTATATATGGCAAAACCTTAGTTGGAGTTCATGGTAAGTACATAATAACTGTATCCATGGCTTCCTCGTGCGTGGCCACTGTTTCTTTACAAATAGTTGGTGGCAAAACATCGTCGTTGTAATGGAAGCGCTGGCGAAGGGCCTCTAGCGGGGAAGGGTCGAACTGATACCCAATACGGTCTATCAATATTTTGCATGTGCCATAGAAATATTTTCTTCTATACCTCATGCCACGGTATTTATATTTCAGCTGAACTTTTTATATGTTAAACATGAATGACGAGCGCTTTGTGTAACATTACGGGTCAAACAGCTAATCAGTATAATTTGTTATTTTGTCATGTATCTTGTCTTTGATCCTCTCACCATAAACTTTGTGATTGAAGGGTATGAAATTGTCCATGATGTTCATATTTTTTAGCATGACTAAGAAGCAAAAATTGAGTCTAATATTTCTTTATATTAAAATTTTAAACTATAATCTTCCAATTTCATCGTATACTTGCATTTTTACATTTGTTTTGCTTTATATCAGCCAGTTTTAAAATATATATTCACATAACCATCACCCAGTATGTACATAGATGATAAAAGAGTCTGCAAGCCAAACTTCCTAATGCATGTCTCCTCTCCCAGCTGGGGCCGACACAGAAAGCGCAACCAGCCCCGTCAGCAGCCCGAGCCCATAGATTACCGCACCGGCCTCATCTCCCGCTCCCACCTCCGCTCCCCCTCGGGATTAATACGATAATCTGATTCACGGAAAAATATCAACTTTGCTTCATAAACTTCATACTGTATATTGTATGTATTATTTGCATGACAAACCATATATAGCACATACCATCCTATATTTGTGAGTTCTTACCTCTCTTTAGTTATGACTCTCTTGCAGCCGGTAATACCGTAATGTACGAACTAGACTATCCCCAAGTAAAAAAGAAGACTATTCTGTATTAATAACATAGTGTCTTTCGGTGTTTTATACCAATTTACAGAGGAAATACTGTACAGATTGTAAGCAACCAGTGTTTGTACTAAAACAATATGTTTCATACATGTTTTATAATCTTATTTCAGACCCAAAATATAATAGGTTATTAGTGATTTCAAATATTTATGGTCTCGAAGGAGGAAATTGCGAAACAAATGGGAAAAAGGTGTGGTGTATGTATAATGATGAGCTAGTGGGTGGAGGGACGTCAGGGTTAGCTGCTAAGGACTGTGTAAATGCTAAACTACCTAGCACGGCATAACAAGTTACTATAGTTTTAGTTAGTTCATGTTTGGTCGTTCACGTCATCTTCGTAACATTACTAATTATTTTCAGGAATAATAGTTCCAATCAGCTTATGAAAATTCCTGATTTAGAAAAAGAAGAAAATTTACGGTTTGCAAAGTGTATACTCGAATAAGGCATTCGGTTATTGTCTGTATGTGATTTTTTTCATTATTATCAAGCAAAAACAGATTATATGAAGAAAAAATAATTTCCTATTCATCGTGTAATTAGTCATTAAGTTATGTATCATTGGTTTCGCATTGCTTAATTCCAATCGAGTCTATGATCATTAATTTTGTAAAAGAGTGCACCAATGGCATTTAAGCTTTACAACGCTCTTGTTTTGTAAAACTAGATTTGCTTTAGTCAGGTTGAGGGAGGAAGGCCATGTGTGTATCCGTGGCATGGACATTTTACAGCGCTGGGGTATGTATGAATATGACTTCCTGATTGTTAGACGGAAGAAATCTAGCAATATGTTGAATAATAAGATAATCTGTATAGTTATTTGGTTATAATGTTTATCATGACTTATTTGAGTGATATAATGAAAAAAAATATTCTTCCATTACACCAGGGACTAGACCAGGGAAGGCGATAAATACAAATCATATTCCACTTCACTAACTTAATTCTAGGATAAATCTGTGAATGAAATAAAGAGGTATCTTACATAACGCAGTCGTTAAAATAAGTATAGCCTATATTATGGTAGACTTTTGTTGAGAAGCAAGTATCTTACATTTTTTTTTTATGATGAGCATTCTTTTCAAGTTCAGATCTAGAGAACTTGCATGTCTTCCAAAATTGCTTGACTTTGATATGTTGATGAACTAAAAGATTATAATATTTTTTTTTATATTACATCAGTTCTCTTTGATGTTGCTCTATGGGCAACTCTGCTGTATACAATGGACATGATGCATACGCACGTCACATGTAGTAGAGAACAAAAATCTTGGTTCTCAAAAGCACTGTTACTATGGTAAGTTTCTCGAGAATTGTGAGAAACTCTTGTCTGTCTGTCTGTATATTGTCGGCTTACTATATTTATTTCATTTGTTACGCAGTACAAAAAACAAGAAAGGAAAAGGTACAGCTATGTAAGGTTGGTGAATGGGAAAAGTGGAGCCAATAGTCCTAAGAAGAAATGAGCATGGCATGGCCACAGTGATCTACAACGCATGTCAGTGCAACTGCCTCAGTTTTCGAAATCACTGAATAAAAGTAATTAGTCTTACTAATGAAAATGATCACAGGTCTCACCAAGAAGGTTCTGCTGTGTCTTATCTGTAGTTTATGGTCCCCAGAAAATGATGAGAAATGGAATTATAGTAGAGCTGTATAATCAGTAGCGTGTAAATATTAATGGGAATAGGGAGGGGATAAGTCTCACGAGTCGCACGGTATGGTTGCATAAAAATAGTGAATACCCAATGTATTTTTGCCCATCAAAGAAATAAATTAAGCGAAGTAACTGATGAAAAAGCAAGGTTTGGCCAATCTTCCTTACTATATGTACTCAACTGATATTAATAATTAATACTCGACAAAACAGGCTCATGGTGAAAATAAAATTTTATTATAAACACTCATTGATATTTTTGGTCATTTAGTGAGATTTTATAGATGAAATATTTTCGGCCGAAGTACACTGTTTCGGTTCTTAGCATGAAATGCTAAACGAAACATCCTTTTCTGTGGAGGGGTGTTGAAGAGAAACATTATGTAGGCAGGTAGAGCGCAAAAGTAGAAGTATGTATCTTTTCAGTGACATAACAGTCCTGTTTACCGGTGGTCCAAAGATATGTTTAGTTAGAATTACCGTGTGTAAAACAATGGTGACTGTACTTCTGTGGCTAGACAGATCCACTAGTTCTTTTTCTTTTGTTTGGGTGTGCGTTACAATGACTAAAAGATGTATGTATGAATGCATTCCAGATTATTGAAATGTACAGTTATAAAAGACGCCAGTGTGAGTTTAGCAATAATGTATTTCTTTTTTTATATTAACTTAATAAAACTGCTTTCTTGAGTCAGTATGTGTGCAGCACTAGTTACTGTTGTTACGTGTTACTTTGCTACGTATTTACGATTCATAATATTATTTATTTCATATTTTTGTTGTTGTTTTAATTGTATGTTTTTTTTGTATAATTTTTCGTACTGAGACATTTCCTATCCGTATAATTTTTCGTAGTTTCTTTTCATCTGTGGTTCAGGAACAGAGCATCAAAATTAAATGCGATCAGTTGTGTTTGCAACCCAATAAAGTTTGTAGTTTTTTTTTCTTAATGAGCAGAAAATATCGAAAGTATAAGCTTGTTGATAACATAACTAATTCCTCTCATTAACAAAGATTGTAATTATTTGTATTCCAAGCCACATTTTTTTAATTCATTTGAAATCTAGAAGTAACGCTAATGGTTTTCTATAAAACGTCTGTACTAATTAGAAATAACATTTTCAAGCAGTCGACTTTAGCGATTGCAAATATATATATATATATATATATATATATATATATATATATATATATATATATATATATATATATATATATATATATATATATATATATATATATATTAACCGAAACAAAGGAGGAAGTTTCGGAGTTGCTTCAGTGTAAAGGGCAGCACTGTACATACAGGTGCTTCTTGTCTGGAGCCAGTGACTTCATTCCAAACAGAGGTAAATGTGTAGTGTCGCAGACTACACAGAAAAAGCTTTCAAGGTCCCCCGTCAAAGATATTTTGTTTATTCTCTTGTAAGCAATGTCTCCCTGTATAATAAGCATTTGTCGTTGAAAGATGAAAGAAATTAACTACCATACTATGTTTCTTTTCTTCATTCTAAGGAAAATAAAACAGATTTAAAGGGCATTGAGATGAATATTCTATAAAAATATTCTAACGACATTAAATGATTCTCTAAGACCATCAACTGTTACTTTGTCGAATGTTTTTCATGAAGCTAAAAAGAAGAATTATTGAAGTGAGCTAATGCATGTACTCTCTCTCTCTCTCTCTCTCTCTCTCTCTCTCTCTCTCTCTCTCTCTCTCTCTCTCTCTCTCTCTCTCTCTCCCACACACACACACACGAACTTCCCAAACACGGGCACATAATGCAGTGTTCGATAGATACATATGTTGGATGGACAAAAATGAAGACTTTTGTGGAGAAACAAATAATACCTTACAAAGCGATACCTCTTGAATGATTGTAACAACAGTGAGACGATTTGTTAAAAATGTATAATAGAATAGAAGATACTTTAACACAACACAGTAATAAACACAGTGTTGAATTGCTCTTTGCTGGAATAATTCGGCGAATCAAAAAAAAAAATAATAATAATAATAATCGTGCGTGGAATATTCAGGATTGCAAATCTTATCACTGAAACTGTAGGCCCACTTCCGTAGTAATGGCAAAAATAATAACTATGTTGTCCCCTACAAAATGTAATTTATCAAGAACAATAAAACTCTGAAGGATAACTATTAAGCTTCAGTAAGCGCAATTGTTTGTGTGATCGTTTCCGTTGCAATCTTATTCGCTGCCCATATGATAGCTTCTTTTTCAGACCTCCACACGGCCCTTCCATCATTTTGTAAGAAACTGGATTTGAAGAGTAAATTTTTTGTGTTCCTATTTCTCTTTTTTTTTTAATTGTTCGTTTGTTTCATTATATCTTGTCATACTCATTTATGCCATAGATTTATATATTTATTCATCTACTTATTGATTTACATAAGTGTACCAATATATATATATATATATATATATATATATATATATATATATATATATATATATATATATATATATATATATATATATATATATATATATATATATATATATATATATATATATATATATATATATATATATATATATATATATATATATATATATATATATATATATCCCAGGCCACTGCCTCAACGGAAATAGTGAGTGCCCCAAACGCTACAAAGACTCCACCATAGGCGCCTACATCCGGAGAACACTCACCCACTGCAGTAGATGGAAGCAAGTTCACCAAAAAATAGACCGATCGACTCTAGTATTACTGAACAACGGTTTTGAAGAACCGGACATTAACATGCAAACCAAGAAAATATTGGATCAATGGCATACTACAATCAACAATGCAACGGAGGAAAAAGAGAACATCAACATAAACTACAAAGCACACTTTTCTACTGCCTATAAAAAAGACGAAAGAATAAAAAAAGTAATCATCAGAAGAAGCGTTACGCCAACAAACCCAGAGAAGAAGAAACTCAACATAGTAATATATTACAAGACAAGAAAAACAAGCCACCTGACTATGAGAAACAGCCCCCAAGAAGAAAAACTGCCTACACAGGAGTCACATGTATATAGGTTTACTTGTAAACGAGGGATCTGCGAAGCCCTCCCCTCCACCTATATCGGCATGGCAACGATGAAGCTGAGCAGGCGCATGAGCTACCACCTGACATCCGGAGCTCCACGACAACACCTACTTCAGAAACATAATACAGTGCTATCAAGAAAAATATTAGAAGAAAACACAGACATCATCGCGAAATGCCCAGATCAACGACGCCTCCCCTTACAGGAAGCCCTCAACAATAAAGAAATGGAGCCCAACCTCAACAAACAGGCCCAAGACCTACAAGCATTCCCGAGTATGCGCAGGAGCACTGCGCCAGCCCGACCAATCAGCAGCCAGTGTGCAGCGCGGGGAGGGGGGGGAAGATTGCTCCCTCTTGCGCGAGGGAGCACGGGCCTTTGCCAAAGGCGGCCCGTAGCAGGGAGCCTACAGACCGACTCTATCGGCGATCGAAATCTAGCCGACCAAGTCGAAGACTGGCGTGCCTCTGCGCGGGGAGGGGGGGGGGGGGGGAGATTGCTCCCTTGTGCACGAGGGAGCACGGGCCTTTGCCAAAGGCGGCCCGTAGCAGGGAGCCGACAGACCGACTCTATCGGCGATCGAAATCTAGCCGACCAAGTCGGTCTGTCGACGAGGACTGGCGTGTCTCTGCGCGGGGAGGGAGACAACACGCCTTAAATGCCGGCCAGCCGGCGTGCACCAGCCATTCTCTCTCCTACCAGCGAGAAGAAAACAAATTCACCTCTGAAGAAGAAAACGCCACTGAAGAAGGGTTAAGAAACCTGAAATCGCGATATGGCAAGAAAGATGACCACTTACGGTGAAGTCATCCCCAAATTGACTAAAGAGAACAAAACAATTATTCGAGCAAAATAATTTTTTTTAAAGAAAATAATTAACTTTGAACTCACTATCACGTTCAACCAGACATGTTTAAGAGAAAATCTCCTGCCCATATATACCCTATATATATATATATATATATATATATATATATATATATATATATATATATATATATATATATATATATATATATATATATATATATATATATATATATATATATATACACACACACAGACACACACACATTCCGCTCCTTATTTTTTTTTCCGAGTTTTTCGTGTTGGTGTATATCATCGATAGCCCAAAATATTTTTCATATGCCATCCTGTACAAAATACATTAATATACTATAGCCACTTGATGAAATGCCAAAACTTTTTCATGTTATTGCTTATCTAAAGCATTGCATTTTACATCATTAAAGAATTTCATTAAAATATTTCAATTTTGTCCATGTGTTATTCTATTTTAGTATCCATGTTGGATTACCGGGCAAAGTGTGTTTTTGTTTTAGAATTACATTAGTCACTTTGGTGTTATGCCATGCCCATCTCCTTAGCAATATGAACTCCGCTACTATACTGTAGTAGCCTAAAGGTAAGGTAAAGTTGGGAGCATAGGTTATAGCTGCGCGTAGCGTCGGTGCTCATCTCCGTCCCATTGATCCTTTGAGCCTGTTGTGAGCCAGTGTAACATCTGGGTAACCACAGTTTACCTTCCCCAAGTTCCCCCAGGTACCCATTTATCGACCATCCCAAAAGGAAGGATGGACAGCTGGGAGGGTTGCACTCCGACTGCCCAGGCCGGTATTCGAACCCAGGTTCGCAGATTCGTAGTCAGGGACGCTAACCACTGCACCGCGGTGGGGAAGGCGTTTTTATATATATATATATATATATATATATATATATATATATATATATATATATATATATATATATATATATATATTTTTTTTTTTTTATACAACAAAGGAGACAGCTCAAGGGCACAAAAATCGGAGGTGGCCGAAAAAGGAGTCAATTTCGGGAGGAGAGGTGTCCTGATACCCTCCTCTTGAAATAGTTCAAGTCGTAGGCAGGAGGAAATACAAATGAAGGAAGATTGTTCCAGAGTTTACCAGCGTGAGGGATGAAAGAGTGAAGATGCTGGTTAACTCGTGTGTAAGGGATTTGGACAGAAAAGTGATGAGCATGAGAAGAAAGTCGTGTGCAGCGTGGCCGCGGGAGGGGGGAGGCATGCAGTTAGCAAGTTCAGAAGAGCAGTCAGCGTGAAAATAACGATAGAAGATAGAAAGAGAGGCAACATCGTGGCGAAATTTAAGAGGTAGAAGACTATCAGTAAGAGGAGGAGAGCTGATGAGACGAAGAGCCAAACGGCCATAGTGTTAGACTTCCCCATTCCCATCCCATCCCCATCCCTTACCCGTGGCCATAAACTGTAGTGTAAAGCGTCCCCATGTGGTTGGTGTTGTTTTACGCTACCCCGTGAGGGTGCGGATGGGGTGGGAAAAGTGTTGAGTCCGCGGGGTAGAGTGTAGGACATCTTCGGCTTTTCCATCGTATATTTCATGAGTAAATAGTGTTCTATTTGTTATAATAGAAGGACATATATTGAAAAGCATCAGAATATTTGTATGACTGGTATTATATCGCAAACTTTGCTAAAGTTAATATATATTTTTTTAATTTGTAAAGACTCTGGTGTTTCCATTTGACTGTAAACGTACAGTTATTCCTGAAGATTCCTTTATAATTGTCCGCAAGAATGGCAAAAGACGGCAGATTGATGGCTAAACATGACATTATTATGGGAATACTTAACATATACCATAAAAAAGGGCATTTCTTGGCGACCACCTTGATTTAAGACAAAAATGCCATAAATGACACGACCTGGCAACCCCGGTGTGGCTCCCCAGGTGTGTGACGAGTCATGGATACCAACCTGTCTCATAAATTAACTTACCCGCGTTACTTGCTATTTACTTGTAGATCAACAACGCTATTGTTTTGTTTTATGATATATAATGTCTGAATACAATGGTGTGTAAGAAATGCATTATTTATTTCGTTTTCTGTAATTATTGGTTTGGAAGTGCTGCCAACATTATTATGACGTGCGGCTCGGTCCCTCATATATCTGTCCCGGGGATGGGAAGGTGACGGGGCGGCTTGTCCATACCCCAGTCCCGCGTATGGGGATGGGGACGGGTAGGGAATGGGGAAGAGTAACACTATGGCCGTTAGACTCCACTCTGTCCAATAGAGCTGTGTGAGTGAAGCCCCCCCACACGTCAGATGCATACTCCATATATATATATATATATATATATATATATATATATATATATATATATATATATATATATATATATATATATATATATATATATATATATATATATATATATATATATATATATTTTTTTTTACATGTACGCCTATAGCGTCGATAGGCTTTCTAGAGGGGCCAGGATGGTAGTTGGCCCCACCCGTCATGGCGCAGACAAGTGTTTATAGTGGCGCCATCTTATCTTGGCTCATGCTGCCCCCCGGAACTCCTTCTTGATTCACTTGGACGGTTTCGTCTAGAGTCCGGGTTGATGGGTGGTTTTCAGGACAGCATGTGGGTAGTTTTAAGCCACTCGGCGGCGACTGAAAATCCGAGAAGGTAGCGTGGGGATTCGAACCCGCGTCGTCCATCACGCGGTGAATTTGGGCCTAGCACGCTACCACTCAGCCACCGCCTACCCTATATATATATATATATATATATATCTATATATATATATATATATATATATATATATATATCTATATATATATATATATATATATATATTTATTTTTTATTTTTTATTATTATTTATTTATTTATTTATTTTTTTTTTTTTTACATCGTGGCCTATTGCGCCGATAGGTTTCTTCACGGTGGATCCTGATGGTCGGCCCAAGGCTTCTTCCCGGTGGGGCCTGATGGTCGGCCAAGCCCGTTCTGGCGCAGGCCAGTGTTTATAGTGGCGCCATCTTGCATTGGCTCATGCTGCCCTCCCGGAGCTCGTCTTTAATCCTAGTTTCGGACCCTTCTTTTCTTGTATTTAATTCTTACTTTTTATTTTATTTGCATCAACTTGTATTAAAACAACTCTTTTATTACTCATTAATTACTCCATAATTGATCTCACCGTCTCGTATCCCTGGTAGCGTGATCCGGCTTAAGTTGTTATTGGAGACTGGTGTTCGGGGATAAACAAGGGAAAAAGAAAATATACATTTATTTAAAATTAAATGAAGGTAATTGCCTTACGCAATATTCTATGCTCAGACGATCATAACACTGGCATATTCAGCAATGGATACGACATATGACAAACGACATGTCTTAAACATAATACTACAATTTGTGCTCAGCTGTTGCCAATAATAATAACACTCGTCATTCCACAAGCAGTGGTTTGTTTCTCTCTGCTTACATCACAATATTTAAGTACTCTCCTCACATCCTAATAACACATTCCTATAGTATAAGCTAGTACAATTTCACGGAAGCACCAAATTATACCACACCCAGTGGTCTCTACCTTTGCTTTACATCGCAATAAAATAATCACAATCCTGTCCCACTCAAAATCCTACTACACATCTCCTACATTATAATCTCCAGGACAAAACAATCGGTTTCCCTTAGATTCTCGAATTTCTACTCACGATTAAGATCACAACAGCCATTCTCAACTGAGTGAGTAGCAGCACTGCTTGAAGCGAGTGCAAGGCTCGGTCTGCCCATACCTCTGTTGTCTAGGTCATTTTTCCTTGCTTGAGGCGGAACTACATCCTTAACACGCCTTCATTTTCTACATAACCAGTAGCCAATACTTCCTGTCAACAACCATTGGCTCGCTCATTATGTTGTATTGTCTACTTCTCCTGCTTATTCGTGATTCACTCTTAAGGTACTCCCACGGTGACTTCTCTTTTCAGTTATTCGCCTATAGCATTTCGTCACACCGCACGTGACATGTTAAGAGTCCTCTTGAATGGTTATCCACACTTCCTGACCACGCCTACTGGGTATCTGTTTTCTGTATGTGGGTCTGGGTATTTTCCATAACCTCTCAGTAGTGTTAGTGCTTATTAGATGTTTACGACTTTGTATATCTGACTAATTGCTTTCCTTCCCTCACCCATCATATTTACAATTCTTGTCTCCATATCTTCCTCCGGTATTTGCCTCTGATTGGGGTCGCTATTTATTAACTGTGCTGTTATGGTCGTCTTCTGTTTGTCCATCTTCTGGGTCCCGACATATTCCCCTTCCGGAAGATCTCGCCCCTGAGATCTCACAGGTATTGGTGGAGAAGATACGCCTTTCAATGTCTGCAGTTGGCTCGAGTCTGGAAGCAGGCGGAGTCGTACGTAGCGCAGGACATAGGAATACCTCACGGCGGACGTCACCAACAGAAGAGCCAGGATCACGACAATGACGAAGACAATCCATCAATGGATTTCGGGTTGAAAGGGCTGATCCGGCTCGACCACAGAATTTAGGGGCTGCAAGCCAGCTGTTACCTCCTGTAGGGGGATGGACTCAGCACTGCGAAGAGATGGAAGGTCAGGCAAAACGGACCAGATAAGATGGCCTGTAAGAATCCTTGGAGAGGTGGGAGGTGGAGAGGGAGAGGGGCGAGAGAGACCGTGATGGGAGGCCCCTCCACAACTGCCTCTTGTCCAGGAAGTGTCAGGGATGGGCTGTGGGCGCTGCAACCTTGCCGAAGCGTCAATATCCCACTACCCTTGAGGCTGACAGTATGTTTGTTTTCAGGACTGGTAGGGCATGTGAGTGTCAGAGTGATGGGGGAGGCAAGTGAATAGGTCCAGTAGCCAGGACCTTTTATAAACATAGGGGGAAATGTTTTTAAGACTATTGTGTGGCAGAAGTTGATCACTGACTCATGATTCAAGAAAGAAGCCGATTCACAAGAGGCTGCGTGATTAGCCTCATAGACGGGGCCTGTGGGAGAACGAACTAACATATGGTTATTCTTGTTACAGTGTTCTATACTAGAAATCAGAAAGTATATTTTCCTATTCTCACTGAAGGCAATATATCTTGAATCAACACTATACATAAGAAAGTAAGTGCTATTCTGCACAGAAAATGGAAGGGAGTCGATTCGAAAGACATCAAAGGTGTCAGGCGGAGCTCCTCGTAAAGGTTTGGTGAAATAGAAATTACGAGAATCGTGCCAAGCCGTTGTCCTGGAGGACACAGTTATCACATCCCTATATAAAGCTAAAAAAATCAGGAACTGCAGGGAACAAAAGACCTGGAGGCCGAACCTAGGCTTCCTCTAATGTACTTAACAACTGTTTGACTCACATAATGGTTGGAGTTATGTATGTTTGCAGGGGAGACTGCAGACTCACCTCTAAATCTTGTATACCTGGACTGATGTGTCTCAATGCTAAGTCAAAATTCAACAATGCTTGTAGGAGCTTTTTTCTCTTCCTAATGCCAAAGTCTATAGAAAATTGGCGCACAACTTGGTTCAATACATCTACAGCTGAATATAGCCTATTAAAGGCAGATTGCATGGCATGCATATTAATTAATTTTCCATGAATCGTGTCAACTTGAACCTGGGTCGCAGTACCAAATAAGATATTAGACAAGGATCCTTCAAAAAATAATTATTTCTTGTTTTTTTTTTTAATAATTCATAGAAGCATGCAGCTTATATGGGTTAGTAGTCATCAGTGACTCATCACATAGCCTAAAACATTTCTTAGATGATGCAACAATGAACTGAATTCATTTTCAAAATTAAAAAGTGTGTATTTTATTGCTTTTACAGCTGGATACTCAGGTGACATTCGAATAACATTTCAAGCTAAAGAAGCAGTTAAATTCCGTGCTTTATATAATGCAGCTGAAACATCTTCTGTGAGGATAAACAGTACTATTGTCTCTGTCTGTGAGAACTATAATATAGATAGTATGTTGGTGTGAAACTTAGGCCAGCACGGGTTGGGGACTCCTGTTGTGTTATTGAGTCGTACACCGAAAGAGTCAAATAAATCTGTGGTTGACTTTGTCATATTTGCGCTTAATTATTGCATTTTCAGCCTTATACTTTATTCCTGTTTTATATCATATTGGCTTTGACATTACATTAGGCAACTCTTGTACCGTCGAAGAGCGAAGGCTTTATCTATGCTGAGGTGGCGCTGAAAGTTTGGGAGTAACCTGATGCCTGTGCATCAGCTGTTTATTGCTGTTGTAGAACGAACATTATTTAATGTGTCATGAGTAGCAGTCACTTCTCCGCTACGAGTAACCATTTTCGGTACAATTAGTCTCAGTACCAGGGTTGAGCAATGCAGAAAATATTTCAATGTCTGTTTCCGGATTTACAGGGTATGCTCGCCTAACCGTTGGACATTGCTGCACGTCGATGCAGCTTCATGAAGGACTTTTACTCTGTGTGGACCGTTGAAACCTTACTAGTCCTGAGGTTCCTAATTTTGACCACTACATTACTAATCTTTATTACTCTATAGGGTCCATCAAAAATAGGATGCAACTTTTTATTATATTTTCTGTTTGAGGAACACTGTTTCCAACGCTAATAGTTTCGATTTTTGTAGTATTTTTCCACTTCTCTACTTTCTTCAATGTAAACCTGGCATCTATCATAAACTTTCCTTGCAATTGCAGCCATTTCCTCTTTATAGGAGTAAATATCATAAACTTTCCTTGCAATTGCAGCCATTTCCTCTTTATAGGAGTAAATATCATAAACTTTCCTTGCAATTGCAGCCATTTCCTCTTTATAGGAGTAAATATCATAAACTTTCCTTGCAATTGCAGCCATTTCCTCTTTATAGGATTTAATATCATACCAGGGATGCTGATTTTTTTTTCTAACATAGTGTAGGGCATACGAAGATCTCTAAAAATCCTCTCTCTGTCTCTCTCGATAAAAAGGGGACTCCTTTATGGTGCGATGATACGCAGCATTATAGGCCAGGGTGACTGCAAGTAAGTAACATTATATCCCAAACGGACACATTTCATAGAACCATTGTCCTCAAAATGTTAACAACGGTATAATTTGCGCGCTTTATTATTCCATTTTCACTTGTATGGTAAGCCGTTATTTTCGCGTGTCGCATAGGTAGCATCTAATTTATCTCCTGCATCACGGAATTAACGAACTCTGAACCTTGATCTGTAACAACTGTCTGAGGAACACCGTGTACACAAACAACATCCACGTACAACGCCCTTGCCATTTCGCGGGCTTCCTTACTCCGTAAGGATACTGTAATCAAATACGTTTTTAAAAACATCAACTATGGGCATTACGTATCGAACCCCATTGTCCGATACACCCATGGGACCCACAAGGTCCATGTGTATTTTCTTAAAAGGAGCGGTGACGTCTGGATAATGCCGCCAAGGAGCAGGGTGCAAATTCCCAACTCACTTTTAAAACGACTACCATGACGCACTTCCTTACATAATTTTCTACATCCCGTTTCATTCCAGGCCAGAAAGCGAACTTTCTACACCGAGATAACGTAACTTTGGTTCCTCCGTGCCCTGAAGTGGCGACGAATGAGCCAGAGTTATCGCCTTGGAAATACTTGGGGGGTAGAATCACCACCTTAGTGGTTTCTCCGTTCGAATTCACTAAAACACATTATTTTCCACCTGCAACTCTGACAGGGGCGGCATCTTCACATTGTGCCCATCTTCCACATAATATAAAATATTTTCCGCCTGTACCTCTAACAGGGGCGTCTTCAACACAATATAACACATTTTCCGCCTGTTTTCCGCCTGTTCCTCTAACAGGGGCGGCATCTTCACATGGTGCCTTTTTTCTCTGAGTCTTTGCTCAATCTCATTCATGGGGCTTCCTTCTTTTAGCATACTTATATGCTGGCTGCTCATCATGCAGCTTACTAATCTCCTGAATACTCCAGCAGTAAGTGGCCAATACACTCACAATACAGGTTTATACATATCATACATTTTATTTTCTCATCTTCCGGCGCCTGTTTCTTTTTCTACACTAATGCAATACCTTGCCCCTCATTATCCACGTGTTCCACGGTTTTTGTTGTTCCCCATCCACAAACATTATCGCGCGTGTCCTTCTAATTCAATCTCGGTGTCCTGTTGAGCCTTCATCCTTGATAAAAAAAATCTGCTACTATATTTTCCTTGCCAGGCAAATGATTGATTGTGAAATCATACTCACTCATGAGAGTCTGCCATCTAGCTATCCTGCCGTTGGGACTAGCTACCTGTAACAACCAGACTAAAGGTCTGTGATCCGTGTGGATCTCAATAGGGTAACCCAGTATTAATGGGCGGTTAACGTGCAACCCATAAATTACAGCAAAAGCCTCTCGTTCAACTGTACTGTACCGCTGTTCCGCCGTGTTCAATTTCTTTCTAAAAAAAGATACAGGTCTTAGTTTATCATCATTATCCTGTTGTTGCAATACCAGTATTGTAGTAGGACGCGTCAGTAGTGAACACGAAAGGTTTGTCAAAGTCAGGAAATTTTTTAGAGTGACTGTATCAAGCATTCTATCTTTAAGGGTTGAGAACGCAGTTTTTGCTTCATCTGTCCGTATGGATGGAGTTTTATCTTTTTTTTTTTTTTCTTGAGTGTATCTTTCTTCCCTTTGTAAATTTTTAGAAGAGGAGCAATTAAATTTGCGATAATAATTAGTCAATCTAAGAAATGACTGTAAATCATGAACAGTTCGCGGGGCCGGGATGTTTTGTATGGCCTCCAGCTTGCTAGATCGAGGTCTTATTCCCTCTGACCTGATGACATGGCCCATGTATGTAATCTACTTTGTTCTTTAAAAAATTACACTTCTCCATCCTAATAGTCAGTTTGGCTTCCTTTAAGCGTTCCAGCATTTGTTTTAAGTTATCTACATGATTAGAAAATATATCGCCCAGGATAATTGTCATCAAGGAATACCTGAACCTTGTTACCTAATAGTCATGTAAGGACAGTGTTTATTATTTTCTTGAAGCAGGACGGGGCTGTTTGTAGGCCAAAGGGGAGGGAAGTAAATTCCCAATGTCCTGCTGGAGAAGAAAATGCCGTCTTCTCTCTACTAATTTCATCTAGGGGGATTTGATGGTAACCCTGTTTCAAGTCTAGGCATGAAAAAAGCTTACTATCTCCCAATTGATTGAGTATGGTAGTTATATTAGGGAGTGGGTACCTGTCGTCCCGTAGTGTCTTGTTAAGTGCCCGGAAGTCTAGACAAAGTCGTAGTCCTCCATCTTTTTTTGGCACTGGGATAAGTGGGGCATTATATGGTGATCGCGAAGAGCGAATCACACCCTGTTGCTGGAGCGATATAAGTTGTTCATTTACTCTGTCATGATAACTGATAGGAATGTTATAAGGACGCCTGTACACTACTTCATCTGTGTTTTGCTTGATGGTGCTTAGAAAATAGGGCGTTACTGTTAATGGTTCTTGTTCTGTGGAAAACACTGTTATATATTTATTTATTAAGGACTTTAAGACCTGATTCTCTCTCTCTTCATTTGGGAATTTAACGTCAACAATTTAATAGAGGCTTTTCTTCCTTAAGAGAGTAAGATCAGAAGTAGCTGAGAGCTTAAACCATAGGGTTCGTTATGCTGGGAGTATAGAACGTGTAAGAATTCCTTTTTCCTGGAGTTCACCATTGGAATACGCGTTCACCTGGGAGGCTCTCCAACAATGTTTGAGCGAAACTGTAGGGATTCAGGAGTATTTATACCCAAATCAACAAGAAGATATCCATAAGGACGTGAATATACAGCATATTTATATATATATCTACAAACTGGTTTGCCTTCTCTTTTCCGAATATTTGTCTGCCCAGACAGTGAATTTGAGATATATCTGACTTATTTAATAACACGAGGGAAGGAAAGGGGAGGAGGGAGGGAGGGGGGGAGAGAAGAGGAGGGAGAAAGGTATGATGGAAGGAGATTTGAGCGAAACTGTAGGGAGTCAGGAGTATTTATACCCAAATCAACAAGAAGATATCCATAAGAACGTGAATATACAGCATATTTATATATATCTACAAACTGGATTGTCTTCTCTTTTCCGAATATTTGTCTGCCCAGACAGTGAATTTGAGATAAATCTGACTTATTTAACCCTTTCGCGCACGATGACGCATTTCGTGTCATCAAGGGTAAAAGGTTCTGGCGGACGATGACGTGAAACGCGCCATAAAAGTAAATAAAAAATGATTAAAAATTAAGTTTTCGATGAAAGTGCGTCAAATTTGCAGCTGTTGGGATAAGTTTCTTAATAGTAACATATGTCAATCTATCTAAGGAACGTAGATGAGGAGCTTTGAGTGATTTTTATTTGCTAGGCCACTCTGACGAGAGAAAAAAAAATACAGTTTTCTCGGTGTAACTCGGGGACTAATAGACGTATGAGGAATTTGAAGATACCATAAGAATCCTCACTAAAAGGTAAACTCGATGCGGCAACGTCTAAGGTCATATGACACCGAAGAGCAGGCAGAAAATATAAAGAAATGCAAGTTGAGAAAAGAAATAAGAAGAAAGAAGTTAAGAAATGAGATATAAGACATTAATTAATGCAAAATCAGAAAAAAAAATGAAAGTGCGTCAAATTTGCAGTTGTTGGGATAAGTTTAATAGTAACATATGGCAATCTTTCTAAGGAACGTAGATGAGGAGCTTTGAGTGATTTTTATTTGTTAGGCTACTCTGACGAGAAAAAAAAAATCAGTTTTCTCGGTGTAACTCGGGAACTAATAGACGTATGACAAATTTGAAGATACCATAAGAATCCTCACTAAATTCCGCTTCGGAGCATATAATCGGCTAAAAAAGATGGCCCACAAAATTTCGAGCTAGCCGCAGATTTCTCAAGAGTCAGAGGGGAATGGAACACACACACACTCACACACACACACACACACACACACACACACACACACACACACACATGATCCCTTTTTCACGGAAAAAGGTAAACTCGATGCGGCAACGTCTAAGGTCATATGACATCGAAGAGCAGGCAGAAAATATAAAGAAATGCAAGTTGAGAAAAGAAATAAGAAGAAGGAAGTTAAGAAATGAGATATAAGACATTAATTAATGCAAAATCAGAAAAAAAAAAGACTTGGTGCTGCAGTGTTTAGGGTTAGATGGCACCAAATAACCGGAGTAAAATATATATATATAGATATATATATATATATATATATATATATATATATATATATATATATATATATATATATATATATATATATATAAGTTGAGGAAAGAAATAAGAAGAAACAAGTTGAGAAATGAGAAATAAGAAGATAATGATACAATACATCCAGCAAAAACTTAAATAATTTATCGAGTCTTACGTTCAATGGCGATTTTTTATTTTATTTTCGGACTTGCATTAGAGTAAATTCATATTCCAGCCTGGTCATTAACCTAATGTCCTTAACCTTTTCCGTGATTATAATC
>NC_066511.1:3763675-3838947 GCF_024679095.1 Eriocheir sinensis | reverse complement strand
CCAACCTGCCTAGGCGCCAGGAATCTAGCTTAAGTGAACATGTTTTTTTTTTTTGTTTTTTCATAATGGCACCGGGCAGGACGCGAACCCACCTCGTCCTGGACGCGGCGCCGCCACGCTATCCACTCAGCCACCGCCTCTGGGGCTTAAATACCTTTAGACGGCGACCGTCCGCCAACCACTTGGCACAGTGTCGGTCAACTAAATTTTTCTCACTCCTGCACCATTTCGGACATTTATTAAAATTACATACTGTGTCCTGCGGAGCAATCAGGGGGGAGCCCATATGCGTCGCTTCAGCCTTTTCGTCTTCTTGCTCATTCACCTGCGGTCCTCGACTACCTTCACAGCCGCCATCAGGAGCTTTATATTTTCGTTTTGCAATCACCAGCACAACAACTTCTGGGTGGTGGCTGAGTGATTAGCGTGTTGGGCTCACATTCACCACGCCATGGACAACGTCGGTTCGAATCCCCACGCTGCCACCTGGGATTTTTTAGTCACCGCCGAGTGGCCTAAACTACCCACATGCTGTCCAGAAGTCCACTTATCAACCCGAACTCTAGAAGAAACCGTCTAGTGAATCAAGAATGAGTTCCGGGGGGCAGCATGAGCCAAGCATAACTGGCGCTACTATAAAAATTGCCTGCGCCATAACGGGCTTGGGCCGACCATCTGGCCCACGGAGAAAGCCTACCGGCGCTATAGGCGGGGATGTAAAAAAAAATGGTTACGTTTCACTGGTACAACTTTGGGAGCCAGCACAGCCCGCACGCACTCCTGTTGTTTTTCTCTTGGGTTGAATGACACAGTTAGGGTCGCCACCCTGAGGTCAGAAAAATGTGGAATGCTACATCTTATTATTCTCCGATACGGAATAGATCCATCTTTTAGGAAACGGGTGGCAACCCAAAGATTTCTCGAGCCTGCCATGACCGACACCCGCTGCACGCTGCTGGTGGAGGCAGGAGGAAGCGGGAGGGACGTTACGTCGCGTATTTTACACGTATTTTAGGACAAACCTTGACATACGAGTATACATAATTTTACCTACTGGTTTTGTGATTAACCGAAAAATGCACTCCCTACAATATTAAGATACTGAATTTTATCTGCTTGACCATTCAGACATCCAAATACTGAACAAATGGCATTCCGTAATGGTTCAAAACGGAACGCTACATTTCACTCTCGAGTACAGAACGATTCCTTATTTTTAAAAAAACGGGTGGCAACCCTAGACACAACGGAAAGTCTCGACCCATTATTGCCTGTATACTCTTGAACCGATGAAGAGTGCTATTAAGATATTTACGGACAAAATATCCTTTTAAAATTCTGGGTAGAATTCAGTGACAGTCGGCAAGTCTGTCGCCAAGACAGTCGCGAAGACCGTCAGGAAGACCGTCGCCCAACTCCTTTGCAACTGTTGGTCAGCTGGTCGGCCAACCAGTTCACAGACAGTCTGCAAGACCCATCAAGACCGTCTGCGACTGTCGACCAATTGGTCGGCAGAGTCATGATTGTCGTAGACATGGCGGCATTTCAAAAAATGTTGAAACTCGTCTTGAGACTAGTTGCCAGCATGTCTGTTACATACTAGCAACTAGTTGGCCGAATGTCCCAGGCAGGCGACGACCGTCGGCAATCATACTAGCCGACACCAAGACGCCAGAAAAGCCTCCCACTATTCTTTGTGCGTGGGAGCCGACTTGTCAAATCCAAAAGTAGCTGAGTTGTGCCGCTGGCACACGCACGATTTGTGGGTCGCTTTTATGACGCTGTTACACGCGATCTGTGGCTCAACTAAAGGACGCCGCTGAGTCCCTCGTATGAAAGGTTAGCCGCGGCAGAGAAACGCCACAACACGCCTCTTCAGTTTATTCAGTCTGGTGAACGATTGGAGGGTCGCAGTTTTGCCCGCCACTTAGAGACCACAAGTGGCCCGTGTGTCGCGATCCAAGCCACAAAGCTTCGCCACTTGTGGCGGGGATCCGCGTCTCCTCTCCACAGTTGCCGGTCACAGTCGCTCGTGTGAAAGAGTTCGCTTCAGAACAATGGAAACCTATGGGAAACCACATCCTCGCTACTGCGTGTCGTCACGGCGTGGCAACCAAAAATTGCTCGTATGCCAGCGGCCAGGGGGAAGAGGAGTGGTGGGATACATACCAGGGTAGTCGGGCAAGGGTAAAGGCGGTGTCACACTGGCCGTTTTCCTCCAACACATCCTCGCTACTTCGTGTCGTCACGGCGTGGCAACCAGAAATTGCTCGTGTGCCAGCGGCCAGGTGGAAGAGGAGGAGTGGTGGGATACCAGGGTAGTCGGGCAAGGATAAAGGCGGTGTCACACTGGCCGTTTTCCTCCTACCATTGGGGCTACGGGCAACCGAGTAGGCCAAACCAGGAACGAGTTGTCGGTTGT
Source organism: Eriocheir sinensis (assembly GCF_024679095.1). Lineage (NCBI taxonomy): Eukaryota > Metazoa > Arthropoda > Malacostraca > Decapoda > Varunidae > Eriocheir > Eriocheir sinensis. The sequence goes on along the minus strand of NC_066511.1, from coordinate 3,836,525 downwards.
CCATACAGATTGAAAACGGTTGGGAATACGAGCAACGCGCGGCTGTATGTAAACAAACAGACGACAGTAGTGACTAAGGAGTAGAAAAAGTGTAGTGGAAGATTGCCACCCAAGAGAATCATAAAGTGAATTGGCAGAGGCTTTTTTTTTTTTTTTTACAAAATAAGAGAACATCCAGTGCTGTGTGGTCCGTGAGATCACACACATGAAAACATCGCCAAAGAATTTAAAAAGCTGTGAATGGTTCATAATTGCTGCTGGTCTTCCCTCATTCTGGTGTCTTGCTTGGATATGAGTGGGGCTACCATTTCCAATAGTCAATAAAAACTCTACTTTCTCCATTCGATGAAAACTGTAGGACTTACGGTCTTCACAACACAGTTCTCGGACGAGGTTTGTGTCAACACTCCTGTCCTCCCGTTTTTGAAGCCATGATCGTACCCACAACCAGCCTCACCCAAGGTAGTGGCCAGCGCCTAGCGAGTCCTGAAGGGTGCTGCCCAGAGCGTGCTGACTGCAAAGTGAGGTAATCATGCCAGATCATCGAATTAAAGCACCCTCAAGATTAAATGGCCCCTAAACCAGTCTGAACCTAACACACAAAAATCTAGTGACCCATGGCGCCCCAGGCAGCCTCGAAACTAAAAGTATTGACCTGGGGCAGCATTAGTAAAGACTCCTAGGAGTACTTCTAGAGGAGCTTTAAGGAGCTGTTCTTCTCCTAGCAGTAGCTTTTAGTGTCACTCCTAGGAGTTGAATTCTCCTCTCAAGTAAAAGGCGGAGTAGATGGGCCAGTGGCATTACTTTTGCCATTGTGGCGTCAAGTCTCATCCCCTTGGTACAGTCCATCCCCTCCTGATCTGTGCATGCACTGGCTTTGCTATTTTGTTAATTTCATTCACTGCACTGCACTCTTTTAATAGCCTATACTAAGCTTACCTTTAATCTTATGATTGTCCTTCTGTTTCCTCAGAGTTCTCTTCTGATTCAAGGTCAGGTTTATGGGATAAAGTTTATAGCTCTCCATTCAATAGTAGCTGAGCTATGGAGTTTACGTCAGCCTTGAATTTGGCAATTTTTCATGATAACTAGCATAAGATCAAAAGTAAGCTTATTATAAGCTATTAAAAGGCAGTGCAGTGAATGAAATGGACAAATTAGCAAAACCCGCGCATGCGCAGATCACGATGGGATGGACTGTAACAAGGGAATGAGACTTGTCGCCACACCATGTCGCAGCTTCGTTGTTTACGGTTACAGCCTCAAATAAAGCCAATACGACAATGATTTAAGATTTTATGGTATTAAGAAACGTATTTACAAGCAAATTAGCTTGATTATTTAGGATGATATGAATTATCCCTGCTTGTCGACAATTTACCGACATAAATACCAGCTTCGCAGCGCTTTCCCTATCTGGAAAGGGAAAGGGGACCGCCAGGACTGCAACAACTACCGTGGCATTACACTGCTCAGTGAGCCAGGCAAGGTGCTTGCCCACCAATTGCTGATGCGAATTCGCAGCCAGCTGTTGAAGCTGCAGAGATCTGAACAGTCTGGGTTCACGCCTGGTAAATCAACAACTGACCGTATCCTAGCGCTTCGCGTACTGGTGGAGCGCCGACGTGAGTTTCGACAGCCTATGTCGATTTCAAGAAGGCGTTTGATTCAGTACATCGTGAGGCACTCTGGAATCTTCTGCGACTCCGTGGGATTCCTGCGAGGAATATTGGTTTGCTGACTGGCCTGTATTCTGGGACAGAGAGTGCTGTGAAGTGTGGGGGGGACTTGTCCAGCCTCTTTCCCGTGAATGCGGGAGTGAGGCAGGGCTCTGTCCTTGCTCCATCGCTTTTCAACACTTGTATGGACTGGGTACTGGGCAGAGTTGTGGACCAGTCATTGCGGAGCATCCATTGGCAATACCAGGGTCACTGACCTTGTTTTTGCTGATGATGCAGTAATCCTGGTGGAGTCGCTGGAGGTTTTGGTGATGGCTCTCGAGGCACTGCACGAGGAGGCGAAGCCCTTGGGACTTCAAGTCTCCTGGGCCAAGACCAAGGTACAGGTGTTTGGAGGCTTGCTGGATGACACAGTACAGTCTGTTTATGCGTGTGGCGAGTACGTTGAGATCTCAGAAAGTTTCACGTATCTTGGTAGCGTAGTTCATAACAACGGTGAGTCTGGCCAGGAAGTCTTACGACGGATTGGTCTGGCCCATGGTGTTATGGACTCGCTCAACACGAGTATATGGCGTTGTCGATACCTGTGCAGAAGGACAAAGATCCAGATCTTCAATTCCCTTGTGCTCCCTGTCTTACTCTATGGTTGTGAGACATGGACACTAAATGGAGACTTGGAGAGGCGCTTTGATGCCCTTGGTAATAAATGTCTACGCAGAATCATGGGATATCGCTGGAATGACTTTGTGTCAAACCGGCGACTACTCCGTGAGACTGATTCGACATATATTACCTGCATAGTCCTTCAACGCCAACTCCGGCTATACGGGTACGTGGCACGTTTTCCGGAAGCTGATCCTGCTCATCGGGTTGTCTCTGTAAGAGACATCCCTGAGTGGAGGAGGCCAAGGGGACGCCCGCGGAGTTCGTGGATTGAGCAAGTCGATAGATCCTGCCGGGAGGTACTCAGGTTGGGAAGGGGGCCTGCATGGAGACTAGCCCGGAGAGACCCCCGGGCTTGGTGTCGTAGGGTGGGCGAGGCGACGCCCCCCCCCTCCCCCCGGCGTATGCCCCCATTGATTGATTGATTGATTCGCAGCGCGCCATATTCACAACCCCCTGCTGTGGACTCGCCAGCCCGTTCCGCTGCTACGCCAGCTTCCTTCAAGAAGAAGCCGAATTGTTGTAACGAAGGGGCAATGATGTTGGTCACCTGTGTGGAACACAGAAGCCCCAGCATCACCTGTGCAACTATGAAAATGGCCGGGGAGGAAGCGGTTGGGTTTATTAATTTTATGCACTCTTCCCTATCTCGTTTCCTACTCAACCAATTGCTCTTATTGTCATGTGGCTTCTGCTAACTATCAAGCCTTTCGAAAAGCCATAAAAAATAATGTAGAAAGCAAAATAATTATGAATATAGCGATGATATGTGGAAACGAGAAATGATGAGTTTCATGAAGTTTTTCTTTCAGTGGGGGTTATTATCAATAAAGCCTAACGCGGTGTTAATAACAGGGACTTCCCCTACTTGCCCCTGAGATAATAGGAAAACCTTTATGCTGTAGTGGGAAATAGACTTCCTCTACTTCAATGTAATAGTGCAAAAGTTGTATTAGTCTGTGACAGTTCATAACCTACAACAGCATGTGATTGATATACTTTGGTAAACAAAGAATTCCCCTCCTTACTTGTGAGAAGAGCAAAAATATTCTCCAGTCTGTGGTGGAAACTATAGTTTATATACTTACAGGTGCAGAGCTTTTACGAGTATAAATTTCCCTGTTGCAAAACAAGATTTAGCAATTTTACTTAGTTGTAACAGATTGAAGTTGTAGTGTAGTTGTAGTTGTAGTGTAATCCTTTGATTGTTGAAAGAATTCTTTTTACTCTGAGCAATTACATTCTCTGTACCTTTTAACTCTAACTTTTGTAAGTAAACTAACCTTGCAAAATTTTAACTTGGTATTATGAACTGTATTTACCTCCTTAATATATTAAAATCATAACCTTGTTTAACTTGACCTAACTAAATCTAACCTAACCTGTGCTCTGCTACCAAAATGTGATTAACAGATAGGAATCCCAAGATATATCCCCCCTCCCCAGACCATATTTTAAGAAATAAGTCACTTGCTTACTCCAATGGTTATGATGATTTAAAGGAGCGTGATTAGTGATGAGTTAGTGTTGTTGACGGCGGTGTCGACGAAAATGGCTGTGAAGTACAATAATGGAGCCGCAAATCCTTACACATGTAGGACAGGCGAGTTCTGGATCAGGAGGGAGGGTTCCAGCAGCAAGGCGGTGTCGCCTCTCTCTTCTGACTTCACGGGAGTAATTGCAGACACACTCAAGGTGCTTTGCCCATCGCATACATGTTGAGCGCGATAATTTCCAGATCTGTGGGAGGGATATCACATTTCTTTAGGGTGGTCTTGATTTGGTCCTTGAACCGTTTTTGTTGTCCACCTGAGTTGCGGGGGTGCGTCAGGAAGCTGCCCATAAAGAGTTTGACGTGGGAGACGGTTTTCGGGCATACGAATGACATGTCCAGCTCATTGTAACTGTCGTTTAGCTAAGATGGCTTCCATGCATGGAATTTGAGCAGCATACTGCAGCTCCGTAATATGGGTGGTAGTGAGTTTAGTGTGCGCATGCAGACGGCGAAGGTTGAGAAGGCTTTCATCTAACCGAAATTGGATTTTCACTCCGTCATTATCGTTTAGTGAGTTATTGCTGAATAGAGTCACTTCTGTAAGAAATAGGTTGAAAATCACAGGAGCCACGACACACCCCTGCTTAACTCCCACATCAACCGTGAAAGGGTAGGACTTCTGACCACCAGTTGATATGCATGCTTTTATTCCATCATTGAAGTTTTGGAGGATCTTCAAAAAAGTTTGTGGGACCCCGAACTTATGGAGAATTTTCCAAAGGAGTTCTCTCTTCAGTGTCAGGTTAACGAAGGCTACAAAAATGTCACGATTTTGTTCATGACATTTCTCTTGAATCTGGCGTGCCACAAAAACTCATGTCAATGGTACTTCTGTCCCATTGTGATTCCGGTACGACAGTCAGTCTCTCTTATATGTCGGACTAACCTCATCAGCACAATTCTTGTCAGAACTTTTCCAGCATCTGCCAGGAGAGAAATGCATCGGCTGTTTCCACAAATGGACTTATCACCCTTTTTCTTATAAATAGTGATGATATGCAAGTCCTTCCATTCTTGAGGGACTGCTTCCATTGACCAGACGGCTAGAATAATTTGATGTATACGTCTATGTAAGAGGTGCCCACCGTGCTTCAAGACTTCTGCAGATATACCATCAGCCCCAGCGTACTTGCTATTTTTGAGCCCATTGATGGGCTGTAGAGTTTCAGTTGGCTCAGGGGGAGAATCGAGGCTTAGACTGGTGGTGAACTCTGGAAGGATGTTCAGGAAGCTGAGTCTGTTGAGTTTATCTGATTAAGTAATTCATTAAAGTGTTCAGCCCATCTATTGACGATCTGGTGTTTTTTCCTATAGCAGGACGCCATTGGTTGATCTTACAAGAGTGATGTTGTGCTTCACAGGGTCGTAAATGGCCTTTATGTCATTATACTGTAGAAGCCATGTGAATCGTTATTGTCCGCAAGGTCTTGAATCTCTTTGGCCCTGTCTTGCCACCAACCGTCTTCCATTCTCCTTAGTTCCTTTAGTGTTTCGGCTCTAATGGCACACCAGTTCGCTCTGAGGGTTGCATAATTTGGATATGAGAGGAGAACATCATGCGCTTTATTTATTCTTTTGGTAAGAAGTCTATGTATGTTCTCGTTTTGTTCGTCGAACCAATCTCGGTGTCGCCTCAATGTGTGGCCAAGTTCTCATTTCTTTCCTAAATTTCAATCCAAAGCTGGATGTTGCGTCTACGTACGCAACGACATCACTTGCTCTCGTGCCCGCGACCTTGACTCTCTTGAATTTTCCACCATCTGGCTAACACTTCATTGTCACTCTATTACTAAATAAATCTGTGCTGTTCATATCTCACCTAATTCTACCAACTATGTAAAATTCATTGACTATTTGAAATCAAAAGTGGAGCACATCTTGACACACTCTCCCTTCGCTGAAATCTCCATCCTAGGAGATTTCAATGTTCACCACCAGCTTTGGCTTTCATCCTCTTTCAATGACCAGCCAGGTGGGGAGGAGGAGGCGGTGGCTGAGTCGACAGCGTGACGGCGCCGCGTTCTGGACGACGCGAGTTCAATCCCTGCCCGGTACCACCAAGCTGGGATTTTTCAGCCGCCGCCGAGTGGCTTAAAACTACACACATGCTGTCCAGAAGACCACCTATCAACCCGGACTCTAGATTCTAGAATTAAAGATGAGCTCCGGAAGGGCAGCAATAGCCAATGCAAGATGGCGCCACTATAAACACTGGCCTGCGCCACAAAGGGCTGGGCCATACCATCGGCCCCTCCAAAAACAAGCCTACCGGGGCCACAGGTGAAGATGTCAGAAAAAAGAAAAAAAGAACAAGCCTACAACTTTGCTCTCCTCATTGATCTAGAGTAGTTGGTTCAGCACCCTACTCGTATTCCCGACCACCTTGGAGACAGGCTCAACATTCTTATTCTGTTTAACTGTTCTTTCCGTCGAGCTCCTCCGATTACAACCTATCGCTCCTGTACAGCCTCTGGACCCACCGAAGAGGGGGTGCTTCTGGCATTTTGCTTCAGCTCGGTGGGACGACCTGAGGATGTACTTTTTTGATTTCCCGAGGAATGATTACTGCTTCCAGGAGAGAAACACCTCTGTGTGTGCCCAGCGCATTACTGAGGTGATTGTCTCTGGAATGGAGGCAGACATTCCACGCATTTTCTCTACCCCTCATGCTAAAAAGCCTTGGTTTAATCACGCTTGTTCTCGTGCTATCAAAGATAGAGAGGCAGCTCACAAAAGGTACCAGAGCCTTCGCACTCCTGCTAATCATGATCTTTACATTTCCGCCCGGAATCGTGCCAAATCTATTCTTCGACTCACCAAAAATACTTTCATCAATAGAAAATGCCACAACCTTGCTTTCTCTAATTCTTCCAGAGACTTCTGGCACCTAGACAAAAATATCTCCTCCAATTTCACTTCTTCATCTTTCCCAGCAGCACTGCCGTCACATCTATCTCTAAGGCTGAACTCTCCTCTCAGACATTCGCTAAAAACTCCACTCTGGACGATTCTGGGCATATTCCTCCTACTCATCCCCCCTCTGACTCCACTATGCCTGTTATTAAGATTCTTAAGAATGATGTTTTCTATGCCCTCTCTGGCCTCAACCCTCAGAAGGCATATGGGCCTGATGGAGTATATCTTATTGTCCTTAAAAACTGTGCTTCAGTGCTCCTGACCCTGCCTGGTCAAACTCTTTCGTCTCTGCCTGTCAACATCTACTTTTCCTTCCTACTGAAAGTACGCCTACATGCAGCCTGTGCCTAAGAAGGGTGACCGTTCCAATCCCTCAAACTACCGTCCTATAGCTTTACTTTCCTGTCTTTCTAAACCTTTTGCATCTATCCTTAACCGGAAGATTCATATGCATCTATCCACTTCTGACCTTCTATCTGATCGCCAGTATGGGTTCCACAAGAGGCGTTCTACTTGTGATCTTCTTGCTTTCTTATCTGATTCCTGGTCATCCTCTCTTAGCTGTTTCGATAAAATTTTCTCAGTTGCGCTAGATATCTCGAAAGCTGTTGATAAAGTCTGGCACAACTCTTTGCTTTCTAAACTACCCTCCTACGGATTCTATCCTCTCTGTACCTTTATCTCCAGTTTCGTTCTATCTCTGCTGTGGTGGACGGTTACTATGAGCTTTTTTTTCATTATTGTTTCCTTTTTATTTTTATTTTTTTGCCCTTGAGCTGTTTCCTTTGCTGTAAAAAAAAAAAAAGACGGAACTTCTTGCACCATTCCATTAATAAAAAAAATATACGAAAGGCTTTTCCTTGCCCTCATTTTCTCCTGAGTGATAAAACTTGTGGTATACATTAAATAATTGACTATATCCACATAGGATACGCGAGGCCACCTACTCGTAGGACCTATCATTTCCAAAATGGCTCTTTTCCATTGTATATGGGTCTACACTTTAGATTTCCCAATACAGATATATTTTCCTTATATATCTTTGGTGCATTCTCCGGTAACTGGTAATAATAGGAAAAGTAACCTCTGAATGTAGCCAATATCAATATAAGGAATGTCGGGACACGCGCATCGGGGGGGGAGGGAGTATGAGGGAGGGATGGGACGTATAATGGGGTAGCGATGACAGAAAATGGATGAAGTAATGCTTGAGCAGAGACTACAGTAAAATGTCAACTTTTGACGTTTATTTAGTTCTTACATAAATTTTTTGTTACCACACTCAATGCAATGTTATAGGTTGATTCTTTTTATTGTGAAGACTTGGTAATAGGTTAATTTTCATAACGATCAAAAATCGATCGATTTAACAATTCGTATATGAAAAGTTAGATTGGAAAACTGGTTTAATGATAGACTTACATGGTTTCCTTGCTCTTCACATGGGTTTCATAATTCAGTAAACATGAGGATAAGGTAGGACATCTACTACTACAACAATTATAGTTATAAAACTCTTTGGGCCCACTCATTTATTACAACCATAGGCGGCGGGGGAGGGTGACTTTTAGGGCTTGAGCCCCAGATCTTTCATCAAAAGCCCCGGATCATTTTTAAGGTTTTAGGTGTTAAGATATGGGGTTGTTTTTATTTATTTTTCCCAGGGGAGCATACACCCGGACCCCTCCCCTTTGTCAGACAGGGTTTAAGTCCCGATGTCTACAATGTCTGGCATCGCCCCTGATTACAGCAGAGGATATTATCTGATGTTGCACCAGACAGGCTATATTAGCGACATCACTGTCATCGTAAATCTGTAATTTTGCATATTATATATATATATATATATATATATATATATATATATATATATATATATATATATATATATATATATATATATATATATATATAACTGCACAAGTGTTGGGCATGGTGTCGATGGGGAAAAGTATCACGATGGCGAGCGGACACGACCGCAACAACACACACGACCGTGACTTCAGAGCGACTGAGCTCTCTGGTGACCAGTGGCAAATTTCGAATTTCCCAAGATTGACTCCGAAAAAAATCCAAGATCGACCAGAAATTCCCAAGATTTAAAAAAATACAATAAATAATTAACAAATTTTTTTTTGAAATAAGATGAAATCTTAGCTTTCAGTATTACTGCAGATATACACGAGTTGGGGGTTCGTCTGCTTCGCTCTCAATGGCATCCTCCACAGCTGGATGCAGTGTTGCCACCCTCTCCTCCTTGCCTTGCCGTTCTCGCTCAGCACACCTTCGGTAACACTGCCCACTTTTTACGTCTCTGATGAGGGATGTTGATGGTTGCCATTGATAGCATGGTACCTCCTGACGGCTGATTGCTTGTTTAGCAAGAAGTCTGTTTGACGAGGTGGACACGCAAAGACTGTTCGTTTGTTTTGTTTTTATCATGTTCAGCTGCGAAAATACCCGTTCCACACATGCAGACGAATGTGGAAGAGCAAGCAGGCCGCACTTGAAGTTTGACAAACAGTCAAATCTCAGCTTGTTGTTCCCATCCTTCACTGATTTTAATTCACTCCAGAAAGTAGTTGCACTCTCGTTAAGATTTCTCAGTGTTTCTTTTGCATATAGCAAGTCCCCCCACTGATCTTGCAGGACGTCCAATTCTTCCTCCTTCAGAAGCGTTGGAAAATGGAGTGCTAATTTCAAGATATTCAACTTCTTTCAACAGAAGACCCTCTCAACAGGAATTACATGACTCCAGGCTGGAGGCTGCAGAACGCTTAACCTCAGACCTTACTATTGTTGTGCTGGAAGCTTCCCCCGGGGTCTATGGGCCTCTGGAAGACTCTGGGAGGAGCGAGCAGGGGGCGGGGCCCGCTGCCAGGCGCCAGACGGGAAGTGTTGCCAACTCGCTCATATTTTTGCTACATGTTCTTGTATAATCGAATATATTCTGTAATGTTCTAGACTACTGTTCGGTATATATATAAGAGAAGAGGGCGAGAGGAGTCAGTCCCAGTCTTAGTAAGCTAGTGGCCAGTGAAGAGTCAAGAGTGAATTGTACTACTTAGGAAGGATATTAAACTACAGAAGCTATGCAAAGTGTTTACATATCTCCCTCCCACGGAGTCTTGTGAAGGCGACACGGAACCCAAGTATACGTCCGGCATAACATTGGCGTCAGGAGTGTAGGCATTTGTTTTTTCGCCATGGAGACTCGTTCCCAAGCTGCCCAGAGGGACGACGTGTTGACTAAACTCTTGGAAGCTTTGAGACTACAGGGGGAGAAACAAGAAAGAGCACATCAAGAACTCAAAGAACAACAAGAAAGAGCACCGCAACAACAAAAAGGAACACTCCAGGAACTCAAAGAACAGCTAGAAGATCGCTTCACAGGATTACAGCTACAGCTAAAAGCATTACAAGATGGAAGTGAGTCAGTGCTAAGAGAAATGACTGATGTGACCACGAACTTGGGACAACGCCTGATAGAAGTGGAGAAAGAACACACAAATCTTCAACAAGAGATGGAGGTGGTACGGGAGACGACACACAAAGAAATATTAGAAGTAAGTGACAGAGTGAAGGCCCTTGAAGACTTCTTGGCTGGAAACGGACAGCCAGTGCCTGCAGGGGCTAGTTGTACCCAAGATGCTTCTCCTACGCAAGTCCGGGGTAGTTTGAGCCCTGTTTTGCCTGAGTTTATCCCCGCAAGAAGTTCCGCCAGTCCCATAAGTCTGCTGGGGTCGCCTGTTAGAAAGAAGCCTCAGGAGTTTGATGGCAAAGTCTCCTGGGAGGCTTACCGCGCTCAGTTTGAGCTGTTGGCAGCTCGGAATGGATGGGATGACCAAGAGTGCGCGGTTCAGCTGGCCACTAGCCTAAAAGGGGCGGCGCTAGAGGTCCTTGCTCAGCTCGACAATGCGACAAAAGGCAGCTACAGCGGGCTAGCACAGGCGCTGGAGCAACGATATGGGACCAAGCACCAGAACGAGCTCTTCAGAGTTAGGTTCAGAGCCCGCAACAGGAGGCGCGGCGAGTCTCTTCAGGAACTCGCTCAGGACCTTGAGAGCATGGCGCACAAGGCATACTCAGGTGCCACCCCTGACCTCCTGACGGTTTTGCTGCGTGATCAATTCATCGATGCCCTGGACAGCCCTCAGCTGAAGATACAAGTGAAGCAAGCTAAGCCAACATCAATGCAGGAAGCTCTGGCACGTGCCATGGAGTTTGAGTCCTTTGTTAGCTCTAGCTTGTCAAGCTTCAGGGACGACTCGACTTCTGGCTTTAGGGCACGAAAGGGCGCTGTCAGCGACACAGACAGGTTCCAAGGAACGTGCTGGTACTGCGAGAAGGTTGGGCACAAGGAGAACGAATGCTAAAAGAGGAAAAAGGAATATGAAGGTGGCGCTAAGAAGAAGCCCAGGGAAGGACCCAAGTGCTGGACCTGTGGAGAAAAGGGGCACTGGAAGAATGAGTGTCGGGAAAAATGTGCGAGGGACCACCACTCGGGAAACTAAGGAGGACTGGTTCACGGGGGCAACGACCAGTCTGTCCTGTACATGCCCCGAAGATATCAATGTGCAGGAGAACCACCATGACGAGCTGCCAAGTGTAGGGCAAGGTTGACGGAGTGTTGTGGCCTGTGGTCGTCGACACAGGCTCGGAACGCACATTGGTGCGGCCTGACGTGGTGAGTCATCGTCGGCTTCCTAAGACGTCGCATCGACTATGCGGAGTCACTGGACACTATGCAGAGCTCAGAGGCCCAGTGGACGCGAAGTTTGAGCTCGGAGGAAAGGAAGAGTTCTTCTCTGTGTACGTGGCTGAAATGGACGACCCCTGCATCCTAGTTATGGATTATCTTGTATCCCACAGGTGCGAGCTGGACTTTCGTGCAAAGCAGCTGACTGTAGGCGGAAGGAGGGTGCCACTGACGACTGTGCACAAGGAGGGCCTGCCAGTGACGGTCAAGCGCACCACCATTATTCCTCCGAGGTCGGAGATACTGTTACCCTGTCAAATTACGGGTGCCCCCCTCGGCTAGCCTGCGTGTGGTAGAGAGTGGAAGTCGATGCCCGGTAGAAAACGGGTTCATTGTAGGCAGTACTTTGGCAGACCCTACTGCAGCGGAAGTGCCTGTCGTCGTGGCCAATGTCTCCTGCAGCCCAAAGAAAAGAAAACAAGGGACCATGGTGGGGTTGTGGCAAGAGATCGACCAGAAACCGAGAACCTGTGTCTGCAGGAGAACCCTGACGAAGCCCCAGGAGGAGCTGCCCGACTACCTGCGCGACCTGTTTGACAGGAGCTCCAAGTGTCTAGAGGAGCCCCAAGTGGAACAGCTCTCGTGAGGAATGCAGATGTATTTTCCACAGGAGACCTGGACTTGGGGTGTACGGACCTGGTAGAGCACCACATCGACAGAGGTAGCCACCGCCCAGTGAAGCAAGCTCCTCGAAGGATGGCACCAGCCCGTCGCAAGGAGATGGATGAGGTGATGGATCATATCCGAGCGGTCCAGCAGCCCGTGGGCGTCTGCTGTAGTGCTCGTCAGGAAAAAGGACGGTTCCCTCAGGTGCTGCGTGGACTACCGAGCCCTCAACGATCTCACCATCAAGGATTCATACCCACTCCCACGGATCGACGACACGCTCGACGCTTTGGTGGGCTCCAAGTGGTTTTCAACACTAGATATGAAGTCTGGGTCAAAGTCAAAATGGCGGAGCATAACAAAGAGAAAACAGCCTTCTCCTACGGTCAAGGCCTGTGGCAGTTTAAGGTCATGCCCTTTGGCCTGTGCAACGCGCCGGCCACGTTCGAGCGGCAGATGGAGAGGGTGCTGGAGGGACTTCACTGGAAGACGGCACTCATCTACCTCGACGACGTAATTGTCTTTGGCCACACCTTCGAACAGGAGATGGAAAGGCTATCAGAGGTCTTCGCCCGGTTTAGAGCTGCACACCTTAAGCTCAGCCCGAAGAAATGCTGCCTGTTCCAAAAGGAGGTCCAATACTTGGGACACATCGTGAGCGAGGCTGGAGTACGCACTGATCCTGAAAAGGTGGCTGCGGTAAGGGACTGGCCGACACCCACCAACGTGAAGGAGCTGCGGAGCTTCCTCGGGTTGTGCTCATACTACCGCAGGTTTGTGAAAGGCTTCGCTACGATTGCTGCACCACTGCACCTCCTGGCGAAGAAGGGGCGCAAGTTTGAGTGGACAGCGGAAACTCAGGTTGCCTTTGAGAAGCTCAAGGAGGCCCTCATCAGCTCGCCCGTACTCACCTACCCAGACCCCTCTAAGCCTTTTATACTGGATTGTGATGCCAGTGATGAGGGGATTGGTGGAGTGCTGTCCCAGGCATGTGCCGACATGGAACGGGTTGTGGCCTACTTCAGCAAGAAGCTCACCCCAGCCGAGAAAAACTATTGTGTGACCCGGAAAGAACTCCTGGCAGTAGTCAAGAGCCTTGACTTTTTCCATGCTTACCTGTACGGTGCAACTTTCACCATCCGCACGGATCACGCTGCATTGCGGTGGCTGAAGTCACTGAAAAACCCTGAGGGCCAGCTTGCTCGCTGGATAGGTAAACTAGAGCAGCATCACTGCACTATTGTGCACCGATCTGGGCTAACACACGGTAACGCGGACAGCTTGAGCCGGAGCCCCTGCCTACCTGAGTGTCAACATTGCCTCCAGAGGGAAAGTGCCCAGAATATGTGCCGCCGCACTACGGTGGAACAGACAGCGGAGGTGCCATGGGAAGACTTGGGAAAACTGCAGCGGGAGGACCGAGATCTGAGACCAATTATGGAGTGGCTGAGTCAGTCGTCAACGAGACCTATGTGGGAAGTAATCTCGAGAGAAAGCCTTACCACCAAGAATTACTGGACTCAGTGGGACACTCTTCGGATGGACAACGGGGTGTTGCAGCGACGCTGGGTCTCTCATGATGGTCTTGACCACTACTGGTCCACGGTGCTACCTATGAAGTCCCGGGAAGGCGTCTTGAAAGAAATGCACGACAGCATCACCAGCGGACACCTTGGGGTAAAGAAGACACTGAGTCGCCTGCGCCAAAGGTTCTACTGGGTTGGCATGAGGAAGGACGTGGAAGAATGGTGTCACGCGTGTGAGGTGTGCTGTGCAAAGAAGGGCCCCAAGAAGCGTCACCGAGCCCCATTGCAACTATACCAGGTTGCAGCCCCCATGGAACGGGTGGCAGTGGATATAGCAGGACCCTTGCCTCTGACGACGAACGGAAATAGGTACATCTGCGTCACCATGGATTACTTCACCAAGTGGCCGGAAGCCTACGCCATCCCTGACCAGGAAGCCACTACCATCACTAAGATATTGGTGGAGGAGTTCTTCTGTCGCTTCGGTGTGCCTAACGAGCTCCATTCCAACCAGGGAAGGAATTTTGAGCCAACAGTCCTTGCTGAGTGCTGCCAATTTTTGGGTATCAAGAAGACCCGGACCACCCCTCTGCACCCACAGTCAGATGGAATGGTGGAGAGGTTTAATTGGACGTTTTTTTTTTTTTTTTTTTTTTTTGGCCAGGAGTTGGCCAAGCAGTGCAACAATGATCAGTCTTCATGGGATCAGAAGCTGCCTGCGCTCCTCATGGCCTACAGGTCTGCCGCCCACGAGACTAAGGGGTATTCGCCGGCAAAGCTGATGTTTGGACGTGAGCTGCGATTGCCGGTGGACCTACTGACAGGAAGGCCTCCTGGGGAAAGCCTTCCAAGGGACGCCTCCAGTTTTGCCCGTCAGCTAGAGGAACGTCTGGAAGAGGTGCACCATCAATTCCGTGGTGCCTTGAAGTTCTCCGGGGAGGCCATGAAGCGCGGTTACAATATGAGGGCAAGCCACGTTGACTTCAAGGAAGGAGACCAAGTCTGGTTTTACAACCCGCGGAGGAAGAAAGGACAGTCTCCGTAGTTACAGAGCCCCTGGGAAGGCCCTTATACTGTGCTAGAACGCCTCTCCGACGTGACTTACCGAATCCGGAGAACGGAAAGGACCAAGCCGAAAGTTGTCCACGTCAACTGGCTATGGAGGTACCACGGTCCGGGAAACTCACCTGGAACAACTACAGACACCCAGCAGCCGACGAAAACGCAAGGGACGTCCAGGACCGAGAGGAGATCGACGACGACATAGGCCTTCTGGACCTTTCAGCCGAGGGAGATAACCTCCCGGCTTCGGCAGATGTTCCAGGGACACCCCAAGAAGCGGACGACGACGAGGCGCACCAGGAGACAGACGCGCAAGAGGCAGCGAACAGAAGACAGAGACAACGCAGGCGTCCACGGCGATACGGCGATTATTATGTTTTTGATTAATTTTCTAATGTTTGTATATAGTTAAGTGTGTGATCGGGACGATCACAATTAAGAGGGGGGAATAGTGTTGTACTGGAAGCTTCCCCCGGGGTCTATGGGCCTCTAGAAGACTCTGGGAGGAGCGAGCAGGGGGGCGGGGAGCAAGGCCCCGCTCGCGTCCCGCGGGGCCCGCGGCCAGGCGCCAGGCGGGAAGTGTTGCCAACTCGTACATATTTTTGCTACATGTTCTTGTATAATCGAATATATTCTGTAATGTTCTAGACTACTGTTCGGTATATATATAGGAGAAGAGGGCGAGAGGAGTCAGTCCCAGTCTTAGTAAGCTAGTGGCCAGTGAAGAGTCAAGAGTGAATTGTACTACTAAGGAAGGATATTAAACTACAGAAGCTGTGCAAGGTGTTTACATATATCCCTCGCACGGAGTCTTGTGGCGGCGACACGGAACCCAAGTATACGTCCGGCATAAGACTATCATTTCCGATTGGGGTAAAAGGAGCCTTGTGTCCTTCAGTGCCTCAAAAACCCAATTTCTCCACCTGTCAACTCGACACAATTTTCCAAACACCTATCCCCTATTCTTCAACAACACTCAGCTGTCACCATCTTCAACACTAAACATCCTCGGTCTATCCTTAACTCAAAATCTTAACTGGAAACTTCACATCTCGTCTCTCACTAAATCAGCTTCCTCGAGGTTGGGCGTTCTGTATCGTCTCCGCCAGTTCTTCTCCCCCGCACAGTTGCTATCCATATACAAGGGCATTGTCCGCCCTCGTATGAAGTATGCATCTCACGTGTGGGGAGACTCCACTCACACAGCTCTTGGACAGAGTGGAGTCTAAGGCTCTTCCTCTCATCAGCTCTCCTCCTCTTACTGATAGTCTTCTACCTATTAATTTCCGCCGCCATGTTGCCTCTCTTTCTATCTTCTATCGATATTTTCATGTTGACTGCTCTTCTGAACTTGCTAACTGCATGCCTCCCCTCCTCCCGCGGCCCCGCTGCACGCGACTTTCTACTCATGCTCATCCCTATACTGTCCAAACCCCTTATGCAAGAGTTAACCAGCATCTTCACTCTTTCATCCCTCACGCTGGTAAACTCTGGAACAATCTTCCTTCTTCTGTATTTCCTTCTGCCTACGACTTGAACTCTTTCAAGAGAAGGGTATCTGGACACCTCTCCTCCCGAAATTGACCTCTCTTTCGGCCACCTCTTTGGTTTCTTTTTGTGAGCAGCGAGTAGCGGGCATTTTTTTTTATTGTTGTTTACTTTTTTTGTGCCCTTGAGCTGTCTCCTTTGTAAAAATAAAAAAATAAAAAATAAAAATGTCATTGGAATTCAGGGTTGCCAAATTATCGTACTCAAAACATCGCATTTATCAGTTCCGGGGCCCAAAACTTTCCTACCCACACAGATAACGAAATTCCAGTTAAAGTTCTCGTTAAACGCATTACTTATTGGCGCTTGTTTGCGATAGCTGTGACTCAGAACCGGAAAGTACGATGTGCCGAGTGCCTGAATACGATAAGTTGGTAACCCTGTTGGAGTTCCTCTTGGGTGATAAAGATTCTTTCGGGTCTGACTCTGAACGTGTCCTGTACACGTAATATGCATTCTATATAGACCTTTACTGAATATGTTTCTTTACTTAAAAGAGATTCCTAATGGAAATTAAGTAGTATCTGTTACATTGATCAGAGCCTAATGCTCTCTCTCTCTCTCTCTCTCTCTCTCTCTCTCTCTCTCTCTCTCTCTCTCTCTCTCTCTCTAACGATCAAGATTGACTTGATATATACAGATATTCAAGATAAAGTTAGACATGAAATATCCCAAGATTTGAGGCATTTCTGCAAAAAATCCCAAGATCCCAAGATGAAGTGTGAAATCCCAAGATCTTAGGAAAAATCCCAAGGTTTGGTCACCCTTTACTGTCTGCTCTCTGCTCGGTGTACCCCAGACTGGGCCCAGAGTACGTCATGCGCGGGAAGGGACGGTTTTATTCAAAAGAGTGTCCCGACATGTTACTATATAGACATTGAATGTAGCCATCTCCAGCTTCGCGGTTTGGTCCTCCAGAGCTCAATGTAAACAAAGTAACCCCGTTGCGATGTGTGGATATTACTCTCGTGCACAGCACCTATATAATTAGTGCGTGGGGGCCGTCAGTCAGCTGCTATTATCGTTATCATATTGAATGAGACACCCTAAACGTTAACCTTTAAGGCCTTAAAAGTACACCGGAAGGACTTTTAGATTTTCGGCGAGTAAATTCACAACTTCTAGCAGTAAACTCGCGACTCCTAAAAGTTAACAGTAAAGTTAGGAGTTAACTCACTTTTAAAGTTAAATTTCCCTCCTTGGAATCTTTATTGATACGGCCTCAGGGAACTTCGTTAATACCTATACGATCATAAATTGCGCTACCCCATTGAGGTGGTCTTTGAATTCCTTTTATTCACTGATTATACCCAATACCAAATGTTTATTGAAACTTATCATTTGATTGCAATATCCAAATATCTTGATTGCCATGCATATAGTGAGAGTAGCTCATCAAGGGTACTATTTCATAAGTTTAGCCTGACATTATAAAGGTAATAGCTCTTGTGATGTTCGCACGTCTTTCGAACTGCAGCATAAATAGGTGAGACTTTACTATATTTATCGATCTTCCATTTCGTGCAACCAGACAGCAAGGCAGTTGCGACTGTTTTCCTTCAATGCAGTTATACGAAAGTTATGTATTAAAAAAAGAAACATTGCATGGTTATATGATGTTTAAGCCTTAAACATCACACTGCAGTCTGATGGGCAACTAAAGTGAGATTATAATCATGCTGTTTCACAGGGCAGCGCGACTAGAGATGGCGGCTGCATACCGAGGATTGGATCAGCTGGGCTTGAACGAAGGTGTGTGCAACCACCTCAGCATGATGGCGCCGCGTGCCGATGGGAAAGGCCAGACTATGCTTGTGATTTCTTACGGCTTACACTGGAGTGAGGTGAGGAGCAGGTCAGTGCAAGTTAATGTCATTACGCCCAGAAGAGTCAGGAAAATTCTCTTTGGAACTGAAAGAACTCACGGTTGTGTTTTGCGGCTCTCATTCCACCGTCAAGTTCGTTCATCAAATTAAACTTAAGCGGGAGTTCCTCGTACTATTAGTTCAATGATTACGAGAAATAATACATTGCTACCTTAGTTTATTACTTAGTTTATACTTTAGTTTACTTAGTTTATTACAATAGAAATCGATTATTTCCCACTGTGGGTGCACTATAACTTGTCACTCATCGAAAAGTAGATGTTGAGTTAATATAAGTACACATCTTGTCCTTCATCGAAAAGTAAACCTTGATTTGATGTACATACATATATCTGACGTCTCATTGAGAAGTATACTGTAGGTGTCCAAATTTGTGCAACTATGTTCAGTGGATAGAGTAAGGGTATATTTAGAAAACGCTAATGTTTCAATCGTACTAACAGGTTACTGCGAGCTCTCTTGTGGGTCTGAACGAGCAGGCTGAGGTAGTGGATGGGGAGGGCACAGTGGACATCGCAGCCTCCAGCATCCACCTGGGCATCCGCCACGCCCGTCCTGACGCCACAGTCGTAATGCACACCCACCAGCCGTACTCCACGGCCCTGGGTGTGTGTGTGTGTGTGTGTGTGTGTAAGAGAGAGAGAGAGAGAGAGAGAGAGAGAGAGAGAGAGAGAGAGAGAGAGAGAGAGAGAGATTTAGGGTGTGGTTTTCACCCGCGGCCTGATCACGAGATGGGCTCGTCATCGACAGCAAGTACCCTTCCGACCCGAGCAAGCTTATTATAGTCGGTCTCTGGAACCTTCACACATCACACACCCCATCCTCCTTGCTCAAGAAAGGAGAGTGACCGCTTCTCTGTCGGTGGAATTATCCCAGGCCTGAGCAAGGCTCGAACCCCAGTCTGCCAGACCGCGAGGCCTGGCAGCGCAGAGCTCTACCACTGAGCTACCGGAGCGGTGTGTGTGTGTGTGTGTGTGTGCGTGTGTGTGTGTGTGTGTATTTACCTATTTGTAGTATACAGGGCCTGAATTCAAGCTCGGTCAGTCCTGTCTCCCAATCTATATTTGTCCAGCTTTTCCTTCATTTTATGGACACTGTCCGCTTCAACAGTGTTTTTCTAAGTCCATTCCATGTATCTACACTCCTGTATGGAAAACTGAACTTCTTTAGGTTTTTCAAACAAGTCCCCTTACTCAGTTTCTTACTGAGTCCTATTAGGTGCCTCCTCCTTTCCATCTCGATTAAATCATTTCTATATATCCAACACTTCCATTCCACTCGTATTCCTGTACAACGCTATCAGGTCTCCTCTTTCTCTTCTTTCGTCCAGTGTTGGTAAGACCAGTTCCTCTAATCTAGTCGCGTATGGCAGGGTTGATAGTTCTGGTACCATTTTAGTCGCTATCCTTTGAATCCTTTCAAGTTTCCTTCTATCCTTTTCTTGTGTGGTGACCAGGCAACTGCCGCATACTCTAGCCTTGGTCAAATCAGTGTTGTTAGTATTTTCTTCGTCATGTCCCCATCCAAGTAGTAAAATGCAACTCTAATATTTTGCAGCAGACTATATGTTTCTCCGAATATCTTGTTTATATGCTTCTCATGTGTCAGTGTATCTTGTAATACAATTCCTATGTCTTTTTCTTCATTCACTGTGTCGATGATTGTCCCTCCCATCTTATACACTCAACTTGGTCTATTTTTACTCTTGCCCATTTTCATTATGTGACACTTTTGTTCATTGGGTAGGCGGTGGCTGAGTGGTTAGCGTGCGGGCCCCGCATTCACCGCGTGACGGACGACGCGGGTTCGAATCCGCCGCTATCACCTGGGATTTTTCAGACACCGCCGAGTGGCTCAAGACTACCCTCATGCTGTCCTGAAGACACCCATCAACCTGGACTCTAGAGGAAACCTTCCAAATGAATCAAGAACGAGCTCCGGGGGGGCAGCATAAGCCAAGAAAAGATGGCGCCACTATAAAAAAAAAACACTTGCCTTGTCTGGGCGGGGTTAACTACCATCCAGTCCCCTCAAGAAAGCCTACCGGAGCTATAGGCTGGCACATAAAAAAAAAAAAATAAATAAAAAACTTCATTTCCCATTTTTTACTCCACTCATGTATCTCATTTAAATCTTCCTCCAGCTTATCACAATCATTCTCATCTCTTAGTTTTCTAAGCAGTTTGGTGTCATCTGCAAACATTCTCATGTAACTCTTTACTTTTTTTCTGGCAAATCATTTATATATAACTTTTCCTATTTGACATTTTTACAGTTGAAGTCTCCTGCTAGAACTACATTCTTGCTATTTCTAATGATGTCCTCCAACACTTTACTTGTACCTTCTAACAGGTTGTTATAAATTTCGTTAGTCCAGCTTGCTGTGTGTGGGGGCACATGTGTTACCATTACAGTCAGTTTTTCACCGCATTTCAACTATAATAGAACACTTAAAATTTCTGTATTTTCTGGTCCTGTTCTAACTTTTAACATTTTTATGTCTGTTTTGACCAATATCATCACCCCTCCGTCACTCTTCCCCATTCTGTCTTTTCTATATATGTTATAAATGCACTGTTCTTTTCCCACCAATTTTATTCCTTTTGTTAGTTTTGTTCAGTGATGCACATTACAAATGGTTTAGCTTTGCTCAGGTGGTCTTTTAATTCAGGCTTTTTTTTATATACGAGTCCGTTGATAATAGTGTACGTTAACCTAAGCTTTTTCGCTCCTTCCTCTTCCTTATTGTTGGTGCTATTTAATTGTTCTCCTCCTCCCTCTTCTTGATTCACCACTTCATCACTCTGTCGTTTTGCACTCTCCCCATCCCCTCAGAAAAAAAACTCTCCCCTTCTATTTTTGTTCTTTCTTCATTCCTGTGCTTTGCTTCGTTCGCAATTTCCCTCATCTAAAAATTTTCCTCTATGCTCATATTTTTCCTTATATATGTGTCTTTATATTGTTCTATGCCTTTTAGTTTTACACTCCGACTTATTATCATCTCAGTAGCCGTTTGTGACTTTAACTTTAGCTTAATCGGTCTATTTTTCCCTTCCTCATATTTTCCTAGTCTTATCACCTCGTCCACCTCCTCTGTCAGCCTTCCGGTTTCTTCATCTAGGTTTGTCAGTATTTCTTTCACTAGGGATTTCATATCTTTCTCTCTGTGCCCTCATTGGGATTTTCTCCTTGACACCCATGATTATCATACTCTTCTTCTTCTCTGCCACTTCTCGAACCTCACGCTCCATCTCCACCTTTCGTTCCCTTTCTTGTTCCTCCAGGATTTCTTTGAAACTTCCTTTCTCTTTCTCATTTTCTTATTTCCATACATTTATTTCTACATCAACAAATTTCTTGATTTTATTTTCCACGTCTACTTCACTGTTAGTATTTACCTTTACTCTTTCTTGATATTTCTTCTTTAACCAATACTTTTATTTTGTCTTCCATGTTGTCAGCTCATTCTTTAGATCGTTAACGATGTCAACAAACTTTCTTAAGTCCTCCTTCAGTCCTCTTACCTCCTTCCTTGAGTCATTTATTTATTTCTCCAATTGTCTGATGGTTGTTCACATTTACGGGGCTTGCATTTGGGCCGGCGAAAAGCCAGGAAAAGAATTTCCCTCATAGGAGCAGCGAGTAGCGGGCTTTTTTTTTTTT
The DNA here is from genome assembly GCF_024679095.1 of Eriocheir sinensis. NCBI lineage: Eukaryota > Metazoa > Arthropoda > Malacostraca > Decapoda > Varunidae > Eriocheir > Eriocheir sinensis. The sequence goes on along the minus strand of NC_066511.1, from coordinate 3,814,662 downwards.
ATTAATGTTTACTTTTTTGTGCCCTTGAGCTGTCTCAAAAAAAAAAAAAACGACCGTGTCCAGCTCCTGCCCACCTGACGCCATCTTGACGAGGCGTGTCCGGGTGGTCCCGTCGCGGCAGTTGTTTGCACTTTCATCGGCACTTTTCTGCGATTTCTTTGTGTTCACTTATCCCTTTGGGAGACAGGACCTGGCTACTGCCCTATCTCCCATGCCCTGAGCCCACAAAAATAGGTAAATGCGTTGAATTCCGGCCATGGTCCATAGGCAGAGCGGATCGGCGTGATGTTTACGTCTCGACGACTCGGCGGTGTGTGTTTGTGTGTGTGTATGTAAGAGAGATAGAAAGATAGATAGATAGAGAGAGAGAGAGAGAGAGAGAGAGAGAGAGAGAGAGAGAGAGAGAGAGAGAGAGAGAGAGAGAGTGTGTGTGTGTGTGTGTGCTTCCAAAGAATCATAATAACTATATTAGCTGAGTTTGCCCGATTACTATTCATGTCACATAGAGGTGAATTTACAGTCGTCCCGGACATTTTGTAATAATAACACATTATGAGAACATTAATTACAGCGGCCCTAACCTTCGATTATCCTCCAGCTTGCATGAAGGACCCGACGCTGCAAATGATTCACCAAAACTCTGCACGATTCTATAAAAGGGTTGCCTACGACTCGAACTACAGTGGCCTCGCCTTAGCCATCGATGAGGGCAAGAGGCTTGGAGAGGCTTTGGGTGAGTCAAAATGAAGGGCATGTTTTGTAAAATGTTATGAGCTTTTGGCCTTGGTTTGTTTGCTTTTGATGCATTGCTCAGAATGGATGCAATACTTAGTATGTATATTCAAGACTAAGCATGATTAGTGCCAGCAACACTTATGTAATAATGGTAATATGTTACAACTGATTTTCAGAGGAAGACTTTCCCCATACACCCAGGAAGCTGAAATCACACATACTGTTTTTTTTTTCTTTTTTTGCGAGTGAATACTCCTCTCTCTCTCTCTCTCTCTCTCTCTCTCTCTCTCTCTCTCTCTCTCTCTCTCTCTCTCTCTCTCTCTCTCCTCGACTATTTTCCTATAAAAAATTATATTATGAGTAAAGATATCTGTCTTTTTGCCTTGTTTTTGTATTTTTTTGGAGGGGGTAAAAAGATGAGAAAAAAGAAGAAAATTACGGAAAAAAATGTGAAGAATAGACTTTGCGAGGTGCATATATATATTTTTTTTATTATCTACGCACCTTATTAATAAATCTTCGGTAGTGCTTTAATACCATCTACTAGCCAGGATCCAGTGATCCCTTCAGTCTTTTAGATATTGTATGAACTAGAAAGAGAGGCTGTATTTGTAAGCGGTGGCTGAGTGGTAGCGTGCTGGACCCACATTCACCGCGTGATAGACGACGCGGGTTCGAATCCCCACGCTACCACCTCGGATTTTTCAGTCACCGCCGAGTGGCTTAAAACTACCCACATGCTGTCCTGAAGACCACCCATCAACCCGGACTCTAGAGGAAACCGTCCAAGTGAATCAAGAAGGAGTTCCGGGGGGCAGCATGAGCCAAGAGAAGATGGCGCCACTATAAACACTTGCCTGCGCCATGACGGGCTGGGGCCGACTTCCATCCAGGCCCCTCAAGAGAGCCTACCGGCGCTACAGGCGTACACGTAAAAAATAAATAAATAAATAAATAAATAAATAAATAAAAAATATATATATATATATATATATATATATATATATATATATATATATATATATATATATGTATATATATATATATATATATATATATATATATATATATATATATATATATATATATATATATATATATATATATATATATATATATATTGATTATAAATAAGCATCCGTGATGGAAACAATCGTCTCCATAATTCTCTGAAATGGGCGGATATACACAAAACAAGATATTTCAAGCTAAACCAAAGTTGTGTCCCACTGAAAAACTAAGAATGATTAAATGAATAAACCCATTGTCCCTTTAGCACAGGGTCGTAGCCACGGGGGGGCTATGGGGGGGCTTACCCCCCAAAAAATTCATTTAGCCCCCCCAAAAATTGATTTTTACTCAAAAGTATTATACATACACTGGAGAACTTACAAAAAAATAAGCTAAGTTTGTGGTGAATTGGTGATACATGATGAACTAAACATGATGCAAACTAAAGAGAAGTTTTCAGAGCTTCTAGAAGTATGCCAGCTTAAATGTTGTGGAGATGTTGAGAAACTTGAGGGGGCTGCAGCAGCTCCACAACTGGCAAAACGAATTCCAAAACCTCCTCGTAGTTTGGAAAACTTTGTTGTGACCACATCTGCTGGACAAAGTAAAAACCAACCACTCATCTCGTATATTTTGAAATAATAGATTCACTCACTAATGAATTGGAAAGGCGCTTCTCTGAGTGCAACAGCAAGTTGGTGGAATCTATTTCGACTTTGCTACCATGTTCTGAGAAGTTTCTTGATCTCAACCAGTTGCAACCACTCACTAATTTGGTCAGCAAAACAGGAGCGGCTCTTGATTTACTTCTGCTCCGACATGAGGTGGAAGTTGTGCGAAACATGGTTCAGGAGCAAGTTACATCTACATGTCAGGAGAGCAGGACTGCCTTTGACAAGTTTCTGGAATGGTTCCACAGAAAGGGGCTCCAAACACCTTTCCCAAACTTGTATACTCTACTCTGTGCTGCCTTGACAATTTGGGCATCTTCTGTTACATGTGAAGCTGTCTTTTCAACAGTAGCAAGACTACTAACTCCATACAGAAGATGCATGAACCATCAGCGGAAATGCCAACTTGCCCTCTTGGGATCTGAGAAAGAAAAAAACAGCTGCACTCTCTGTGGCTGAACTAATGGAAACGTTTCGGTGATCAAGTCGGCGTATATCTGTATAAATTTGTGAGAAAACTTAAACGGATCTGATCATCTGAGCCTCTGAAGTGATGGAACAGGAAAATCAACTGAAATATATTAGCATTGTTTTTGTTGTATTGGTAATTTTCTCACTTGTGAAGACAATGTTTAAACGGTAAAGGATGAAGGCCTTGTTTGAAGTGTAAAGGGTGAACTATGATTTTTATTTTCTGATAGGAATTGCACTATAAAGAATGAAATATATTTTTCTATTATTTTCTGATAAAAATTGCATTGTAAAGGATGATATATATATATATATATATATATATATATATATATATATATATATATATATATATATATATATATATATATATATATATATATATATAAACTAGCATCAATAATACAGTACCATGGCATAAATACATTTTTTTTCCTTATTTCCAACATCCATGATCCAGCTAATGTTCAATTAAATATGATTTTTTTTCCACCTTAAGCAAAGTACATCAATGAATAACACACTCAAAAGCATTTTTCTACATTATTCCTTAGTAATGATTTTTTATTTAATGTTTATTTTTATCTTTTTTCAGCAAATAGTGATGTCTTTCTCGATCATAATTTGCACTAGAATTTAGTATATCTTTTTCCTGTATATCATTTATGAGGCCTCAAAAATTGCCCCCCCCCCCACCCCCCACATGGTTAAATTCTTTTAAATTCCCAGAACCCCCTGCATTTTGGGCTCGCTACGCTGGCCACCTTCACCCAGGCCCTCCCCCACCCCCTCGCCCCAAAATTTGTCAGGATCCCCCTAAAACATGAATAACCCCCAAAAAATTTAAGTCCTGGCTACGGCCCTGCTTTAGCAAATGTCTACAGTTGAATAGTATATAGGATGCAAATGAAAATTCATGTACTTGAGAAGGGAATGAACAAGTATTACAAGTTTCACGATATGGCTATTTTAAAGGGAATTTCTGTGGGGGATACCTTTCCACGTAAAACTCTTTGAGCTGCCGAGGAGGGCACTGGAGAACGTACAAGGTATAAGAGTGGAGTTGCCCCGAGGAAGACACTGGAGAATATGAAGGAGAGTCGGGCTGCCAGGCTGGCTATGGACTCGGATCGATACAGGACTCCGTCACGGACTAGAACTCTTTTGAGGGGGGGTAATGAGAGGTATCGCTGAGGATGTCGACGGTTGTCTTAATGTCTCAATGCAAACAACCTTAGATCTGCCTTCAGAGCTTTTAAGAAGCTCCGCTCCAAATCCACATCTCAGACGAGTAGCTACTATCCGAACGGCTGTTAGCAGATAGTATCAGATGGGTACCGGGCTTATAGGACCGAGTACTTTGGGCAGCTGTACACGGCAGAGCCCCCAAGCGGACAGCTCCTTCTGACTGGTTGTGGATGGCGGCTGTTGATCCATCAGTAGACGAAACTCAAACATTTCTTCAGGAGGTGATAGAGGCTGTGAGGAAATTGAAGGGTGGAAAGGCAAGTGGGATCTGTAATATCATTGTGGAGATGCTGAAAGCAGATGGTGAAGACATGAGCTATGAGTTGCATGTCAGTTTATTCCTCCTGATCGGAAAAGGGGGCTGGTTCTCCCTATCTAGAAAGGAAAAAAAGAGACCGACAGGACTGCAACAATTACCGTGGTATTACACTGCTCGGTGTGCCGTGCAAAGTGCTTGCTCATCTCCTGCTGATGCAAATTCAATCTCATCTGTTAAAGTTTCAGAGACCTGAACAATCTGGGTTCAGGCCCGGTAGGTCAGCAACTGACGAGATCCAAGCACTTCGCGTCCTTTTGGAAATTTTGGGGATCCGTGGGATTCCTGCAAGGATAATATTGATATGATGACTGGCCTTCACTCTGGGACTGAGAGTGCTGTGAAGTATGGCGTAGGCATTTATGGTTTCTTCACAGTTAATCAGGAGTGAGACAGTGGTGCGTCCTCGCTCCATCGCATTTCAACATTTACATGGACTGGGTATTAGGCTAAGTTGTTATCAAAGCCGTTGTGTAGCACCTAGTGGCAACACCAACACCAACCAACACCAACCTTCTTTTTGCTGATGATGATGCACTTGTCGCGGAATCGCTGGAGGTTCTCGTTATGGCTCTCGAAGTGCTGCGCCGCATGACCTTCTCATGCCATCCTCATATTTAATTTTCCCATCCTCATATTTAATTTTAAACAATAAATGAAAAGTCAGAATGATTGAATCACTGATTCTGATGACTGATACCGATTGACTGATTGAGTCCGATTCACTGAAAAAAAAAAAAAAAAAACATTTCTGTGAGCATGCCGTGCTGCATGCTCTCTAAAGACAGATCCTCTCTCTATCCACACCACACTACATTCACACATATACACCTTTTCCCAAAATTCAAATTTCAAAATGGCACACATACATCATGCCTCGGAGTCCCCGCCTGGGGGGGGATCACAAATTCCCCCAGGGAGGACTCCCCTTCTGGCTGCCGACCCGAGAGGTGTCTTGATAACTCCTCGAACCTCGTTCTTCTCAATTTCTGCAACATTCGCGTTCTTCGTTCTAATTTTCATTCTGTGGAACATCATCTCTCTTCCTCTAAACCTCACCTTCTCTTCCTCACCGAAACACAGGTTTCTGAGGCTACTGACAGCAATCTCTACTCTGTTCCCTCCTACTATCTCTATCCTAAATTTCAATCCAAAGCTGGATGTTGCGCCTACGTGCGCAACGACATCACTTGCTCTCGTGCCCACAACCTTGATTCTTCAGAATTTTCCACCATCTGGCTAAGACTTCATTGTCATTCTATTACTAAATACATCTGTGCTGTTTACCTCTCACCTAACTCTACTAACTATGTAAAATTCTTTGACTATTTGAACTCTAAAGTGGAGCACATCTTGACCTTCCCTTCGCTGAAATCTCCACCCTAGGAGATTTCAATGTTCACCACCAGCTTTGGCTTTCATCCTCTTTCACTGACCAGCCTGGTGAACAAGCCTACAACTTTGCTATCCTCAGCGACCTAGAGCAGTTGGTCCAACACCCTACACGTATTCCCGACCGTCTTGGAGACAGGCCCAACATTCTAGACCTCTTCCTTACCTCAAACCCTTCTGCTTATTCTGTCAAACTGTTCTCTCCGTTGGGCTCCTCCGATCACAATCTTATTTCTGTATCTTGTCCTATCGCTCCTGTACACCCTCTGGACCCGCCGAAGAGGCGATGCTTCTGGCATTTTGCTTCAGCTCGGTGGGGCGACCTGAGGATGTACTTTTCCGATTTCCCGTGGAATGATTATTGCTTCCAGGATGTAGACCCCTCTGTGTGTGCTCAGCGCATCACAGAGGTGATTGTCTCTGGAATGGAGGCATACATTCCACGTACTTTCTCTACTCCTCACGCTAAAAAGCCTTGGTTTAATCACGCTTGTTATCGTGCTGTCAATGATAGAGAGGCAGCTCACAAAAGGTACCAGAGCCTTCAAACTAATGCTAACTACGAACTTTACATTTCTGCCCGGAATCGTGCCAAATCTATTCTCCGACTAACTAAAAACTCTTTCATTAATAGAAAATGCCAAAACCTTGCTTTCTCTAACTCTTCCCGTGACTTCTGGCATCTAGCCTAAAACATTTCCTCCAAATTCACTTCTTCATCTTTCCCTCCACTCCTCAGTCCTGACGGCATCACTGCCGTCTCATCTATCTCTAAGGCTGAACTCTTCTCTCAAACTTTTTCTAAAAACTCCACTCTGGACGATTCTGGGCATATTCCTCCTACTCATCCCCCCTCTGACTCTTTTATGCCTGTTATAAAGATTCTTCAAAATGATGTTTTCTATGCCCTCTCTGGCCTCAATCCTCAGAAGGCTTATGGACCTGATGGAGTGCCTCCTATTGTCCTTAGAAACTGTGCCTCCGTGCTGTCACCCCGCCTGGTCAAACTCTTTCGCCTCTGCCTGTCAACATCTACCTTTCCTTCCTGCTGGAAATATGCCTTCATACAGCCTGTGCCTAAGAAGGGTGACCGTTCCAATCCCTCAAACTACCGTCCTATAGCTTTATTGTCTTGTCTATCTAAAGCTTTTGAATCAATCCTTAACCGGAAGATTCAAAAGCACCTTTCCACTTCTGACCTTCTATCTGATCGCCAGTATGGGTTCCGCAAGGGGCGTTCTACTGGTGATCTCCTTGCCTTCCTAACTGACTCTTGGTCATCCTCTCTTAGCCGTTTCGGTGAAACATTTGCTATTGCGCTGGATATATCAAAGCTTTTGATAGGGTCTGGCACAAATCTTTGCTTTCCAAACTACCCTCCTACGGTTTCTATCCTTCTTTCTGTACCTTTATCTCCAGTTTCCTTTCTGACCGTTCTATTTCTGCTGTGGTAGACGGTCACTGTTCTTCCCCTAAACCTATTGACAGTGGTGTCCCACAGGTTTCTGTCCTATCTCCCACTCTCTTTCTGTTGTTCATTGATGATCTTCTTTCCAAAACGAACTGTCCTATCCATTCTTACGCCGATGACTCCACTCTGCATTACTCAACTAATTTTAATAGAAGACCCACCTACAGGAACTTACCGATTCAAAGCTGGAGGCAACAGAACGCTTAGCCTCAGACCTTACTATTAGTTCCGATTGGGGCAAGAGGAACCTGGTGTCCTTCAACGCCTCAAAAACACAGTTTCTCCACCTATCTACTCGACACAATCTTCCAAAGAACTATCCCCTATTCTTTGACAACACTCAGCTATCACCTTCCTCAACACTAAACATCCTCGATCTATCCTTAACTCAAAATCTCAACTGGAAACTTCATATTTCATCTCTTACTAAATCAGCTTCCTCGAGGCTGGGCGTTCTGTACCGTCTCCGCCAGTTCTTCTCCCCCGCACAGTTGCTATCCATTTACAGGGGCCTTGTCCGCCCTCGTATGGAGTATCCATCTCATGTGTGGGGGGGGGTCCACTCACACAGCTCTCCTTGACAGAGTGGAGTCAAAGGCTCTTCGTCTCATCAGCTCTCCTCCTCATACTGATAGTCTTTTACCTCTCAAATTCCGCCGCCATGTTGCCTCTCTTTCTATCTTCTATCGATATTTTCATGCTGACTACTCTTCAGAACTTGCTAACTGCATGCCTCCCCTCCTCCCGCGGCCCCGCTGCACACGACTTTCTACTCATGCTCATCCCTATACTGTCCAAACCCCTTATGCAAGAGTCAGCCAGCATCTTCACTCCTTCATCCCTCACGTTGGTAAACTCTGGAACAATCTTCCTTCATCTGTATTTCTCCCTGCCTACGACTTGGACTCTTTCAAGAGGAGGGTATCAGGACACCTCTCCTCCCGAAATTGACCTCTCGTTTTGGACACTCCTTTGACCTCTGTTCGGGAGCAGTGAGTAGCGGGATTTTTTATTTTTTTATTTACGCCCTTGAACTGTCTCCTTAGCTGTAAATATATATATATATATATATATATATATATATGTATATATATATATATATATATATATATATATATATATATATATACATACACACACACACACATATATATATATATATATATATATATATATATATATATATATATATATATATATATATATATATATATATATATATATATATCATAATGGAGATAGTTTGGTGATAAATTCCCATCAGTGGCTTTCTACTCAAGACTCATTTCTTTCTTCCATTATTTTCTTGCGATCCAGTTCGGTTTAAGGCAAATATTCTTGATTTTGCTTAAAATCTCCCTCATTCTGCAGAGGGTCGGATGTCCTTCGGCTACATGCTTGAACATAATGTTTTACTTGTATTGTTATAACAACTCATGTGATCAATTTCTCGAACAGTAATAGCGCAGCGAAGAAGTTGGGATGTTAATCAAGAAATTTCAAATTGAAAATTGGTGCTATAAATGTTTAGTTTCCTCTATGGTCTAGTGGTTAGCACTCCTAGTTGCGAATCCGCAGGCCTGAGTTCGAATCCTAGCTTGGACAGTCAGCGCGCAGTCCAACTAGCTGTTCATCCTCCTATTCTGGGCTAATCGATAAATGGGTACCTGGGGAAACCTTTGAAAGGTACACTATAGTAACCCGGTTGTTGCATTTGCTCTGTGCCCTAATGTAATGGATTCTCACCTACCACAGGTTCAAGATCTAATGAGACAAATCACCACCGAGGCCACGCATAGCTATAGCGCATGCTCCCAACTTTAACTTTACCTTACCTTTCTAGCAATAGGAACAAACATGTCATTTTTTTAACAACTAAGTAAGGAGGGATGATGACACTAATAAGCTTATCTCCCCACCAGGCGACAAGGATATCCTCTTCATGGGTCACCACGGCGTTATCAGCGTCGCTACAAACGTTGCCCTGGCCTTTGACCACCTCTATTATCTCGAGAGGGCCGCCCAGTTGCAGGTTAGTTCTTCCCAGCGTTCAGCTGACCTGTTAGCGACGCAACGCTGTGTAACGTTACGCTGCGGAGCTAACAAAATTTCCCAAGATGGTGGCGTTGGACAAACACTCAATCGAATCCTTGCGCGGGGGTTGTGCCGTATGGTGATGCAGTGTTTGTAAACAAGGGAGACGTCGAAGTAATATGGTTATGGCCAGTGTCACCTCTGCTGCTTCTTAACTGTTGTGAATGTTTTGATTACCAAGAGTGAGGGAAATGTTTTTTTTTAATAGAAGACCCTCCCAACAGGAACTAAATGATTCCAGGCTGGAGGCGGTAGAACGCTTAGCCTCAGACCTTAATATTATTTCCGATTGGGGCAAGAAGAACTTGGTGTCCTTCAACGCCTCAAAAACACAGTTTCTCCACTTATCCACTCGACACAATCTTCCAAACAACTATCCCCTATTCTTTGACAACACTCAGCTATCACCTTCTTCAACACTAAACATATTCGGTCTATCCTTAACTCAAAATCTCAACTGGAAACTTTTTTTCTCTTCTCATACTAAATCAGTTTCCTCGAGGCTGGGCGTTCTGTATCGTCTCCGCCAGTTCTTCTCCCCTGCACAGTTGCTATTCATTTACAGGGGCCTTGTCCGCCCTCGTATGGAGTAAGCATCTCACGTGTGGGGGGGCTCCACTCACACAGCTCTTCTGGACAGAGTGGAGCCTAAGGCTCTTCGTCTCATCAGCTCTCCTCCTCTTACTGATAGTCTTCTACCTATTAAATTTCGCCGCCATGTTGCCGCTCTTTCTATCTTCTATCGATATTTTCATGCTGACTGCTCTTCTGAACTTGCTAACTGCATGCCTTCCCCGCCTCCCGCGGCCTCGCCACACACGACTTTCTACTCAAGCTCATCCCTTTACTGTCCAAATCCCTTACGCAAAAGTTAACCAGCATCTTCACTCTTTCATCCCTCACGCTGGTAAACTCTGGAACAATCTTCCTTCATCTGTATTTCCTCCTGCCAACGACTTGAACTCTTTCAAGAGGAGGGTATCAAGACACCTCTCCTTCCGAAATTGACCTATCTTTCGGCCACTCCTCTAACTCTTTTTAGGAGCAGTGAGTAGCGGGCCCGTGAACTGACTCCTCTGCTGTAAAAAAAAAAAAAAAATGGGATGCCATTTTTGTTGCGCTCAGCTGATTCACTGTCCAGTTTGTCTCTCCCCTACCTGGGGAGAGTTGTGCACCTAACAGCTTAACTGAACGCAGCGCTAGTTTCTCTGCATATTCTTGGAGGTAGGACAGCGTTTTAGAAAGGGAAGAATGTGGTGTCCCAGGTCCCCAAGTCTCATCGGCGGTAAATGTTGTATCAGGCATTCTGGGTCATCGCACACTATTGATATTTAGCTCCTCACAGCATCGATTTTAGGACTCTAAAAAATTAACGTGTTAATTTGGGAGTCCGTACGGAGTGCGAAAAATGCGCTAACAACAACAACAACAACAACAACAACAACAACAACAACAACAACAAAATCGCTATCATGTGTTTTTCTGCGTCTGCTTGCGTCTGCTGGTGCCCGACAAAAACATTTTATTTCAATGCATGCCCGCACGCAAACTTTTTTTTTTCTTCACCCTCAGTCCCTCGTTTGCCCACACTTGAGACGGACATTTTTGACATGGCACTGTAGGTGATGACTGAACTGGTTGATTGCAAACTATTAATATCTAAAGTAGAAAAGAACCCAACATTACACTTTTTGATAAAAGAACTTGCAGAAACAACGATCTTGAGTGGATGACCCGTAGGTTATCACACTAGACAGGCTTCAAGAGGGGAATTTGTAAGAAAATAAATTGATAGCGAAATCTACTTCAAGAACAGATATGTTGAATTAACTAGACTGGTAAAGAAGAACACTCGCGTAGCAAAAATGAACTATGAGAGTGATTCCAAGGGATTTTTTAAGATGTATAGGACAAAAGCAAGGGAGAGAATTGGACCGTTGAAAACAGACATAGACGAGTTCATTGAATTAGGCAACGATATGAGCGAATTGTTGAACGAGCACTTCCTCTCAGTCATCACATAAGAAAATCTAACGACCATTCCGGAGAGATTTCAGGTGTGTGAGTGCGAAGTTAAGGACAAGTTGTGGGATGAAATCATCACTCGGCAATTAGTCGAGGTTAAAGAAAACTAAATCGCCAGGTCCTGACAAATATTTTCACTGGTTCTGAAAGAATGCAAGGAGATTCTCAGTTGCCTACTAGCAGATATTTCTACGACGTCAGTGAACTTTGATTTCGTGCCTTATCTATTGAAAGTAGTTATTGTGACGCTGATATTCAAATTGAGGGCAAGTTAGCCATTTTTATTTATCGTTCAACTAGCTCAAAATCAGTTGTAGGCAAGATGCTGGAGTCGATAATAAACAGGAGCATTCGGAATCAATTGGAGAGCCATAGCTTAATCCATGATTAGCAGCATGGGTTCACTAAAGCCCCGTTCACACTGGGGTCACGACTACCCACGACTCTAGGGTACACGAGGTCTTAGGTGTTGATGTGAAAGGGTCGGGCATGTCTTGAAAGAGGTCTAGAAACGGTCGCCGAATGCTGAGCGGACGTCGGGAGGGAAGCGTGGAGTCGTGAGGGTTAAGCCCCATTCACACTGTGCGTACTCTGGGCCACGACTACCCACGACTCTAGGGTACACAAGGTCTTGGGTGTTGCTGTGAAAGGGTCGGACATGTCTTGCAAGAGGTCTAGAAACGGTCGCCGAATGTCGAGCGGACGTCGTGAGGGGAGTGCGGAGTCGTGATGGTTAGCGGGAAAAAGTATTCCATGCTAAACTTTCACGACAAAAGTCGGCAAGTGTCTGGACCAACCCTCATTTCCGGTTGAGGTCTGAGGGAGGTCGGGGAATGTCGTCAAGACTGTCGTCAACAGTCTTAGCTTGTCTTGAGACAGTCGTGACGACTGTAGGGGCCATTTTTCAAATTTTTACCGTTTCCTGTCGGGAGGGACTGTCGTGACGACAGTCTTCGCCTAATGAAGGACGCTCGTGACTACTGTCGGCTCAGAAATACTGGGTAACACTGCCGCCATGAAGAAATTAATATTTATATTTTTCAATCACAACCACAGCAACTTCTGGGCATGGTTATGTTTCCCTGGCACAAATTTGGGAGCCACACAGTGCGCACGCACTCCTGCTGCCTCTCTCTTAGGTTGAATGACACAACTAGGGTTGCCACCCTGTAAACAAAAAAATGTGGAATGCAACATCTCACTTTCCATTACGGAATGGATCCATATTTAAAGGAACGGGTGGCAACCCTAAAATTTCTTCAGCATGCCATGAGTGACAGCCGCAGCACGCTGCTGGTGGAGGCAAGAGGAAGGGGGAGGGACGTTACGTCACGTATTTTACACGTATTTTAGGACCAACCTTGGCAAATTTTACGGACTGGTTTTGTAATTGACCAATAAAATGTGCTCACTACAATTTTAAGGTACTGAGTTTTATTTGCTTGACCATTCAGACAACCAAATACGGAACAAACGGCGTTCCGTATTAGTTCAAAACGGAATGCTAAATTTCACTCTGAATACAGAACGATTAAGTATTTTAAGGACTGGTGGCAACCCTAGAAGTAGATACAACGGAGTCTCGGTCTGTTATAGCCAATATACCCCAGGACCCATGAAGACTGCTATCAAGATGTCTACGGCCAAAATATCCTTTTAAAATTTTGGGTAGAATTTTGCGACAGTCAGCAAAGCTGCCGCCAAGACAGTCGCGAAGACCGTCGGAAAGACCGTCGGCCAACTCCTTGGCAACTGTCGGCCAGCTGGTCGGCCAACCAGTTGATAGACAATCTACAAGACTGTCGTCAAGACCGTCTGCTACTGTCGGTCAATCGGTCGGGAGATTCGTGGTTGTCCTAGACATGGCGCCATTTCAAAAAATGACCGTTGAGACTCGTCTTGAGACTAGTTGCATGCATGTCGCAGACATGCTAGCAACTAGTTGGCCGAATGTCCCAGACAGTCGGCAATCATACTAGACGACACCAAGACGTCAAAAAAAACTTCCCACATTCTTGGAGCGTCGGAGACGACTTGTCAAATCCAAAATTCGCTGGGTTGTCGTGGCCCAGAGTCGGCACAGTGTGAACGGGGCTTAAGGGTTAAGTCATGCGTCACCAATCCTTTGTCATTCTATGGTTAAGTAATTGAGGCAATGGATAAAGATGAAAATCATGATATATATCTAGTTTTAGTAGAGCATTCGACATTCGATATGCGCCTCCGTCGAGCGGTAGTTAGCGTGCCTAGCTACGAATCTGTGGGTCCGGCGTACAACTCACCCAGCTGGTCATCCTCCCTTTCGGTCTTGTCGATAAAGGGATACATGGGGAAACCTGGGGAAGGTAAACTGGCTATTCCGAAGTTCACACTGGCTTGTGTCCCGGGGTAATGTGTTCTTTTCGCCACAGGCTCACAGGGCCAATGCAACGGAAATGAGCACCGCAGCCATGCTCAGTTATAGCGTATGTACCCAGCTTTACCTTTTTTTTTCGATAGAGCTCTTCTCCATCGAATGTTCCTAAATTTACGGGCTCACGGAGTTGATAGGAAAGTGCTGAACTGGATCAGGGCGTTGCTTAGCAGTAGGGGGCAAAGAATACATATCTGTGGTACAAAAAAATCTGACTGGGGCTGTGTTATGACTTACGAGCGATATCCTACGAATAGGTCCACTGCTGTTTATCATTTATATTATTAATTTGGATACAGGAATCATTAGTGGTGTTAATAAGCTTACGGATGAGGCAAAGATCGGCAGAGTAATTGAGTCAGATCATGACTGCTTATGTTTTCCAGGATGAACTAGACATTATATGATTGGATGGGGAAGTGGGAGATGAAGTTCAGTGCCGAGAATTCTAGTATTCTGAGTGTAGCTATGAATGACCTTTCACATTATTATTTAATTTACGTAATTCACATGATTATTTCCTACATGTGAGAAGGCTTTAGGAGTCTTTGTGAGCTCTGGTGGCTCTGTTGGCAGCACCCACTGAGACATTTTAGTACTCGGCATGATTTCCTGAACGAATATAGTGATTCAGAGCTGGTGAAAAGGTATAGGCTAGACTGAGGAGGGTAGAGAGCATAAGGAGAGAATGAGAGGGAGGTTACGTGCAGTATGATCACATGAGTGGCAGTGGTCGGCAGCGTCAGGTCCTCACAGCCCACACTGCATGACACCGGTTCAGCAAAGCTCGTCTATATATATTTGTAAATAACATAATTATTATTATATAACTTTCAAGCCATCACTATTTATCATACAGCTTATAGTTCGGCCTACGACTGATTGCTTGCGAATAAAGGTTGCTCATATGAGTTATCTTGGGAGTACTCGTACGAGGAGAAGCGACCTCCTACGAGCTATCTTGCAAGTCTTCATTGATATGGCCCCTGGTCACTTTTTATATAGATATGAAGATGTTAGATCTGTGCATGGAATGACAAAAATGATTCATGGGTTAAGAAACTTGCCATATGAGGATACGTTTAAACATTTGAATTACAGTCTCTAGAACGGTGAAGGGTGCGAAGAGACTTCATCGAACTTTATAAATGGATGAATGGCTTTAATAAAAGTGATATCAATAGGTTTTTGTGATGAGAAGCCGGGTAGAACATGTAGAAATTGGTTAAAGTTGGATAAATTCAGATTCAACAAAGAGATAGGGAAGAATTGGTTACTGCTAAACTGGTTGATGCGTGCTACAGGCATGGCAGTCATGTTGTGAGTGTTTAATATGGGAGATAAAATTAAAAAAAAGATAAATTCAGGATAGCAAGATTAGGGGAGCTTAAGTTTAAATGAGCTGCATTGTATAGACATACCGATTTCCGATTAGGGTAAAAGGAACCTTATGTCCTTCAATGCCTTAAAAACCCAATTTCTCCACCTATCAACTCGACACAATCTTCCAAACAATTATCCACTATTCTTCGACAACACTCAGCTGTCACCTTCTTCAACACTAAATATCCTCGGTCTATCCTTAACTCAAAATCTTAACTAAAAATTTCACATCTCTCTCACTAAATCAGCTTCCTCAAGGTTGGGCGTTCTGTATCGTCTCCGCCAGTTCTATTCCCTCGCACAGTTGCTATTCATATACAGGGGCCTTGTCCGCCCTCGTATGGAGTATGCACCTCACGTGTGTGTGTGTGGGGTGGGGAGGGAGGGCTCCACTCACACAGCTCTTCTGGACAGAGTGGAGTCAAAGGCTCTTCGTCTCATCATCTCTCCTCCTCTTACTGATAGTCTTCTACCTCTTAAAATCCACCGTCATGTTGCCTCTCTTTCTATCTTCTATCGATATTTTTATGCTGACTGCTCTTCTGAACTTGCTAACTGCATGCCTCCCTCCCTCCCGCGCCCTCGCCACACACGACTTTCTACTCAAGCTCATCCCTATGCTGTCCAAACCAGCATCTTCACTCTTCCATCCCTTACGCTGGTAAACTCTGGAACAATCTTCCTTCATCTGTATTTCCTCCTGCCTTCGACTTGAACTTTTTCAAGAGGAGGGTATCAGGACACCTCTCTCCCGAAATTGACTTCTCTTTCGGCCACTCCTCTCCAATCTGTTTAGGGGCAGTGAGTAGCGGGCTTTTTTTTTCATTATTGTTTTCTTTTTTTTTAAGCCCTTGATCTGTTGCCTTTGCTGTAAAAAAAAAAATACCGGTACCTCGCAGATTCCTCATGTTGTTATATTCGTATGTAAAAGCAGTGGCGCAGCTAGGTCTTTATCAATGGGGGGACACTTGGTGGGAGGGCAGATGAGTATGGGGGACACACTAGGCAAGTGGAGCTCAGGGCCATGCTGGTGCTACATAGAATGTTACTAATGCATAATCTAAAATCAGATCACTGGTAGCCATTAGGGCATGGCCAGTGTGACGGCACCTTAGGGGCACGGGATGCTCATAAAGGGTCCCGTACTTACTCCGCTGCAGTAAAAGTGTGAGAGAATAGGAGATGGCAGGAGATAAAATAGGAGGAGAGGGAGGAGAGGCAGAAGGTGAAGGAGAAACGTGCAGTACCAGTGGAGGGGGGGAGTTAGCATACGAATAAGGAGGAGGAATGGCATATAAGGTATAGGTCAAGAGATTAAGGCGACTTAGAGTCAGTTGTTCCGTACAGGATGGTGATATCTGGTGATATCTGTTAATGCAGACCCGAGATGGATGACAAACTAAATCCAACACAAAACTGGGTTTAAACGTGGAATTTTGTTGTCGTTGGCATCCGTCTGTCTCGAAAGACAATGGAGTTGCGCCGAGTGTCAGTCTGTGGTTAAGCTGCAGCGCCTGCTGTGGCTGTATAACCCGATTCTGGAGCGGCAGGACCTCTGCTGTCTGCGCTCTCTCCCCTCTTCCCACTGGTCCTCTCTCCTCTGTTCGCTTGTCTGAATGCCTGCCTTGACGGCAAGCCTCCATCTGCTGCGGTCTGCAGCTGCTGCTTCTCAGCCTGCTGAGTTGATGTCGCATGTCTTCATATTTCGTTTCCAAACGTCTTTGAAACGGAAAACAGGCCAACCAGCAGGCCTGAATCCAGTGACAAGCTCACCGTACAACATTTCTTAGGAGATTCGGCCATCCTGCATGCGGCTGACATGGCCCAGCCAGCACAAGCGGCTCTGGGTGAGCAAGGCGAACATGCTTGGTATTCCCGCCTGTGCCTGGATTTCCTTGTTTGGGACACGGTCTTGCCAGGTGATGCCCAGGATCCTTCTGAGACAGCGCAGATGGAAGATGTTGAGTCTGCGTTCTCGGCGGGAGTACAGGATCCATGTTTCGCTGCTGTAGAGCAGCGTGCTGAGCACGCTGGCTTGGTACACTTTCATCTTGGTCTTGATGGTCAGCATGGAGTTGTTCCAAACCCTCTTTGTAAGGCGGGGTATTGCTGTTGCTGCTTTGCCGAACCGTGTGTTCAGCTCGGTGTCCAGAGAGAGGTTGCTGGAGATAGTGAAACCTAGGTAGGTGAAGTCATCCACCACTTCAAAAGTATAGTCGCCGATAGAGATGCTTGGGGTGCTGCTGACGTCTTGGCCCATGATGTTTGTCTTCTTGAGACTGATGGTGAGAACGAACTCTCTACATGCACTTGCGAAGCAGCTGATGAGACGTTGTAGAACATTCTCAGTGTGTGCTGTCAGGGCGGCGTCATCTATGAACAGCATCTCTCTGATCATTACTTTCCGCACTAGTCTTCGCTCGGAGGCGTGCAAGATTGAAGAGTTTTCCATCGCTTCGTGGAATATAGAGAAGGAGAATCTGACCTCAGAGAGCGATATATTTGGTTAGCACGGGAGGTGAAAAATTACACAAGGAATGCAAAAAGGAATTATGAAATCAGAATAGCGAGTCAAGTAAAGGAGGACCCTGAAGGTTTCTTCCAACTGTACAGAAGAAAAGACAGGGATAATATTGGGATGGATGGAAGATCCCCCGACAATAAGGACACAAGCATATCTTTAAATGAGTACTTATTTTCGGTATATACTAATGAAGACAAGTCTTCTTTACCTGAAGCTGCTCAGGTGTTCACGGGAAGGGCAGAATAAATGCTGTGTGATATCAGAATAACCAGGGAGGCTGTCATTAAAGAGATAGATAAACTATAAAAAAACCAAGTCACCCGGCCCTAATGAAATTTTCCCGCTAGTTCTCAAGTAAGAATCTCAACACGAGTATACGATGTTGATATCTAGGCAGGCAGACAAAGATTCAAGTATTTAAGTTGCTTGTTCACCCTGTCTTACTGTATGGCTGTGAGGCATGGACACTGAATAGTGACTTCGGGAGGCGTGTTGATGCCTTTGATACCAAGTGCTTTCGCTGGATTATAGGGTATCGCTGGAATGACCGTGTCGAACCAGAGACTACGTGATGAAACAGAATAGAGGCCTGTTACCAGCTAAGTCCGTGAATGTCAACTCCGGCTATATGGGCACGTGGCATGTCTCCCGGACGTCAGTCCTATTCATAGGGTTGTTTATGTACGAGACAACCTTGATTGGAGGAGACCAAGAAGACTCCCACGTAATTCATGGCTGGGGCAAGTAGATCAATCCTGCCGGGAAGGACTTAAGGTGGATAGGGCAGTTGTATGGGAGCTTGCTTAGTGGACCGTTGGGAGTGGAGGCAGCGAGTGAGTGAAGCGACACGCCCCAGGGCGTATATTCATAGTTAGATAATTAGTTCTCAAGGAATCTATACAGAGACATATTTTCCGGACCACTAGCCAACCTCTTCAGAAAATCTCTTGACACTGGCGTAGTTCCGTTAGTATGGGAAATGGGCTATACTGTGCCGATTTATAAGAAGGGTAATAAATCAGTAATGTCTAATTACCGCCCAATCAGTTTAACGTTAGTCGTAGGAAAATTATTTGAATCTATTATAGCTAAATATTGCTGTGACCATCAAGAGAAACACAACTTCGTCGATAGCTCAAAGCACGGGTTCATTAAGGATGAATCTTATCTTACTAATCTTTTTTTTTTTTTTCATTTTACACACAAAAAAACTGTACGAAACGGCAGATAGGGACGAAAATTATCATATTGTTTAAATCGATTTCAGTAAAGCATTCGATAAGGTGCCTCACAGAAGACTCCTTTCTAAAATAAAGCTTATGAGATACAGGGTAAGTTCTCGAGAGTTGAGTGGGTCGAGGCGGACCTTAGTGACAGGACGCAGAGGGTTCAGATATATCGGATTGGGCCCGAGTTATTAGTGGCGTCCAGCAGGGATCACTTCTGGGTCTATTACTGCTTATTACATACGTCAACGATCTTGACTGCGGTATAACCAGCAACATAAGCATGTTTGCTGATGGCACAAAAGTAGGAAGACTGGTCAATACAGACAACGATACTGAGGAACTTCAAAAGGAATTAAATGTCCTGCATGAATGGGCCGACAAATGGATGATGCCGTTCAATATCGGCAAATTCAACATCCTAAGTGTGGGAAGAAATAAACCCCCAAAGTACCTAATTACACATTAAATATCAAATTCCTTGACCACTCTAGTATCGAGAGGGATTTGGGTGTACGTGTGAGGTCTGACCTTCGACCTAGAAATCAATGCGTTTTCAATAGAAACCGTCAAATAGAGTCTTGGGTTTTATTTCGAGAAGCATAAGTAAACGGAGTTCAAAAGTTATCCTTATGCTGCATTTGGTACTGATTAGGTCTCATCTGGACTATGCTGTTCAACTTTGGTGCTCCTATTACAGGAACGATATCAATTCCCTTGAAGCAATACATAGGAGAATGACAATAATGATTCAGGGACTTAGAAACTTACCGTACTGAGAAAAACTAAAGTAACTAAACTTGCATTCCTTGGAAACATACAGACTGCGTGAGGATTTGCTGAGGTGTTTAAGTGGATTAAGAGGATTAACAAGGGCGATTTAGATGAAGTGCTTATATAAAAAAAACTGACGTGAGAAAACGCAGTAACGGGTAAGTTGGATAATTTCAAGTTCAGGAAGGAAATAGACAAATACTGGTTCACGAACAGAGTGCACATGGTGGATCAGTGGGACAAACTGAGTAGGTATAGTAGATGTAGTTGAGGCAAACACAATTGAAACCATTAAACGGAGATTAGATGCATTTATGAACGGTAAGGGAATCCATCTTCATGAACTCACTTATGTAAGCTGTCTAGCCCTTGTAGTCCCTTACATTCTTGTGTATCCTTGTGTAAATATGATTGAGGCAGGGGTAATTTGAAGGGTGGGAGGAGAAAAAAGAATTATGGCAAGGAATGAAGACAGGCAGAAAAGAAGAAAGGTATCTAGAATATAGGCGATTCCCAAAATAGCGTCGTTATTTAGGCGTCATGATGAACAGGAAATTGAATTTTACGCCCACACCCCCGTGAACCCTTTATTAAAGAGCTGTTTATGTGTTATAACACATCCACCTGTTTGGTGTAACATAAGGTTATAGGTGCATGTAAGCTTGTTATCTGGCTTCTAGGAGTGACAAACTGGAAACTGAACGTTGATTTTCTTCAGAAAAGGAACAAGTATAGCCATCTAGCATTGGAAGATGCAAATCAGGGTTGGCGGTTTAAACCAAATGGTTTAAACTATGGTTTAAACCAATAAAAAAACTGTTTTAACCAAATAATAAAACCTTTTTTTTTCGTGTGTGTATCGGTTTTAACTATATGTAAGATTTTAATTATGTACAGTAGGGTTGGCGGTTTAAACCAGGGGTGTCAAACTCAAAACCCTTCGAGGGCCAATTCATACTCTAAAGTGCCGTCATGGGGGCCAACAAGGGTAGAAAATACATTGACTAGATTGAAGTTACCGTGATACCGCGGGCCATTTATGACTATCCCTCGGGCCATGAGTTTGACACCCCTGATTTAAACCAAAAACCCATCAATAAAACCAGTGTTTTTGTGAATCTTTTTTCGTTTCATCAGGTATTGTGGTTTTAATTATATGTGTTTTTTTTTTTTTTAATTATGCAGTCATTTTACTAACACCAGGATGAAAACGTCAGTTGGTAAACTCAAATCTCTATTCAAATGCTGTAACTTCAAAGTAACTGAAAACATAATTTTGGTACATTACATATATATATATATATATATATATATATATATATATATATATATATATATATATATATATATATATATATATATATATATATATATATATAGTTTTTTGTCACTTGCCTTGTTGAACATAAGTAAACCGCGTATTAATATTATAATTTTTATTAAAATATTATTTTTCTTCTCGTAATTTTTGGGTTTCACTTGGTTTCCCCGGGTAGGTTACCCATTTATCAATCCAATTTATCCATTTATCCAATTTATCAATCCAATCAAAATGTTCACACTGGGTTTTCAAATTTATTATATATATATATATATATATATATATATATATATATATATATATATATATATATATATATATATATATATATATATATATATATATATATATTGTTGTTGTTTTTTGTCACTATAAGTAAACCGCGTATTAATATTATAATTTTTATTAAGATATTACTTTTCTTCTTGTAATTTTTGGGTTTCACTTGGTTTCCCCGGGTAGGCTACCCATTTATCGACAAGCCTGAAAGTGAGGATGAACAGTGAGCTGCACGCCGACTGACGCGTAATTTTTTTTCCTGGCCACTTCTGTCTTTCTCATTGATGCGGCATCGCCGCACTGTTCGACGTTTGGCACGTCGCCGGGAGGCGCCAGCTGACACTGTAAACATAACCTCGTTGTTACCATAGCAACCATGATGCTACCACAGCTTTATGGGGAATTGCAATGGAAGTTCTCTGAACTAAGCACGAATTTATATGCAGTGCGGTTTATTTTTTAATACTAAAAGCTGTTTCTATACATAACAATTCCTCTGGGGCGAAAAATATACCATGTTGTGGAAAATAGGGACCTCGCCTCCCTATCTTGATGTTAACAAACGCTTAGGCCGGTGTCACACTGTGCGGCGACGCCGCACGCGGCCGCGCCGCATGACCAGTACCATGTCACACTGTCCGGCAAAGCCGCCCACGGCGAAAAGTTTACCCCCATCAGTCACTGTAGATAGTAATGTTGTCCAAGATTAAGATTATTTGTGCTCTTGAGGCAGAAGGATTACTCAAAGAACCCACACGTCGGAGACATTGGGTTCATCCTTTTCATCTCTCTCTCGTGACTCCAAATCAAGCCAGTTCTCGTACATGATTTCTCCAATTTTTGTCCATGATTTTTCTTTCCTGTTTTTGTCTGAATATTCCCTGGAACTTCTCCCAAAGTGCTGGCCTCTCTTGAACACACTGAATAAATAAATCCACGTCAAACATGGTTTCAAGAGGGGGGAGCGGTGGGAGCGCCGCACGGCCTGGCCCGACAGTGTGACCACGTGCACAGAACTCTGCGTTTTGTCCTCATATCCGGCGCCGCCGCAACATGCTGACCAGTATTGCGGCGCCGTCCGGCGCCGCAATAGTGTGACACCTCTCATTGGTTTGTGTGTGTTAATGGGATTGCGGCCGCGCCGCACAGTGTGACACCGGCCTTACCGTCGTGACAGGGTTCTGGAGGTAGTGGTCCCATAGCCTAACTAGCCTCCAGAGACACTCCAGAAGATGACAGAGCTTATAGGTACGTGGTTATCTCTTGGCATCTACACAGTAAATACGAACTACATCTGTTGTCTAACCTTGCTCCATTTCAAGCTTATTATGGAATTACTGTCATAGCACTAAAGGACTAACCCAAGGAAAATGAACCCCTAGATCACAAAGGCCAGTGCTTCTGTGCATGGTAAATATAGATTATAGCATTCTTCTTCAGAGTCATTGTTTTAGGAAAGTTGAAGCCAGAAAGTGAATTGCTATCCTTCTCTTTTTTTGAGAACATAATGCAGTAAACTGCAGATGCCCTGCAATTCTGAGACAGAGAGAAACGAGTAGGGCGAGATGCATAAAAGTGGGGAGGAAGTTTACTATAAAGAGCAAGATCAGAGGATCCTACTTACTTTATGGAGAACAGCTAAGGCCCCCAACTAGGCAACAATGGACATGATTAACACAAAGATTGGGCAGCAGAAATTTGATGTGTTTAAAGACACGATTAAGAAGCTTAAGATGAGAATCGGCTGCTGACATCCAAACTAGGGCACAGTACTTGAAAAACGGAAGTATAATAGAGAAAAAAACAAATTAAATGATTGAATCATTAGCATAAACATTCTTGCAATTATATATTCCAGTATTCCATCATTTGTTGGTCTTTTATTGCAGTATAAAATAGTGTTTGACCCTGGGATGCCCAGTGAGTGTGGTTGGGGGGATGGTTTATGCTGTTATCTTGTTTGACCTAAGGTGTGAATTGTTTGAATCCAAGTGGTAGTCTACATAGCGATGCATACTGCAGCTCTTCACACCACATCTGATAATGAAAATTGTGTCAGAGGCATACGGCCTACATAATGGCTGTATGCTCGAAAGCTGTGAGGGATCAGGTGGCTCCACGCAGGCTCGCCTCCCTTCAAACAGGTCCCGACTCTGGACCTGCAAGGAGACTGCACCATCAGAATCAGATCAGTATTCAGATTCAGGATCTTTGCTTGAAAACGTGATGCGACAAAATATAGCTGAGTACTTAGGAGCTAAAGGGAAATCAGTGCAAGAAAATGTTTATAGGCCACCTCATTTAACTCCGATTTTCGTATGTTTGTTTTTACATTATTGTTACAAATTTATGCTAGTGTGATGCAGAATTTTCTCATGAAGACGACGGTGGTCTCAGTTTTTCGTAATATTGAATGGTGTGGTCAGGAAACCGGGTGGGAATGAGGTGTGTGACGTCGTCGGTTTATGATGAACTGGGCAACACTCACGGACCCCGCGGCGGGCTGCGGGCATCACTCAGCACAGGGAGACTGAAAGTGATGCCTATGCCGCATCACGAGGACAGAAGTGGCCAGGAAAAAAAAAATTACGCGCCAAGGTCGGGAGTTGAACCCGGGCCCGCAGATCCATAACCATTTTCTAGGTATATTTATGTCCATCTAACAGTAAATGTCACTCGGGAGTTGTGTTCCGCCTCCCAACTGTTTGTGGGTGTCAGAAACTTAATCTGAGCTTTCACCCGCTCCCCAAAATGCACCACTCGATTCGAGGAGGGGCTGGGGTATCGGGAGACCAGAGCGCCATCGGACCAAGATGAACACACACACACACACAAACACACACACACCATAAGAGGCACACGTATAAATGTGTTGAGGACTAACCTAATAAGTTGCTTAGCTATATATACTGGTCGGTAAACATTTCCTGTGGTCATAATGTTCACCCACTTGTCTCTTCCCAGGTGCTTGCCTTCTCTATGCAGCGGGAAGTGGGCCTCATTCCTGAAAAAAACTGCAAGCTGACCTGCGATGAACTTTGGAAGGAGATTCAAGGCTACGGTGATGCGCATTTCTATTCTATGTACAGAAGACTCCGTAAGACCCAGCCAGACTTTGAACAGTAAACACAAATGACGGGTCACTGTGAATAACCAAGACACCGTGCAGAGAGACTTGATCATGTCTACCCATGCACCCTTACTTCGATAATGTTTTATTGAAAGTCATTTAGATGATATGAGTGAGTCGTAGTAGTAAATTATAGAAAATAAATAAATATTACGATGTGAGATAAAATTATTAAGCTATTATTATGCCATTTTACAGAAGGAATTATTACGATATATTACGATAGGAGAGAAAAGTATTAAGCTATTTTTATATAGTATATTACGCAATTTTACGGGAGGAAGAAATAAGACTCATCTTGAAGGTCTCGGTACTCGAGATCACCAAGAAGGTAAACATTATTTACATAACACCCACAGACACACTAACTTCATCAATCGCGTCCCTGATACTTGGACAGCATCTTCAAACATCTCTGGACCCGGTAAGAAGAATGTAAGATCCCACACTATTATGTAAAACTGACAAAACAGGAAAAAATAAAATGGTAAACTGGCAGCTCAACTGTAGTGTGCCTCGCTCTCCCAGTGACTCCCTCTGCTGTGTATTATTACCTTCCTTGGTGGTGGTGCCAACTAAGTTTCAGTTGTTTCCAAAGGGTTAGACACACACCTTGAAAAAAAAATAGGCGACAATTTACCAACAGAATATAAAGGTTTAGGTTATCAATGAAGAACACGCGTAAACAAAGATTAACGAATTGTGTGAAATAATGGCGTGTTGCACCTAACGTCGCCTCTAAACCTCGCTTACTAGTAGAATATGGATCAGTGTGCCCACCGTTGTTTGTTGTTGTTCCGTATGTCCCGTGTGTCGCCGCCAGGTGGTAACAGTGTAACAAATAGCAGGTAAAAAGCCACTTGAGAACAGTGACGGGTTCACGCTTTGACGATTATTTAGCACGACCTTCGTTTGTGAGTCGCCTGCCAAGTGTGACGAAAATATCTGGTGAGATAATATATTGACGTTGAATCTAAATATTATCATTACAGAGGTTAGTATTGCTTCTCCAATTAGAACTATAATTGCTATAGTACTAGTACTGCTATTACTACAAAACCATCTACTAGCTACTATTGCAACTTCTACTTACTACTACTATATACTACTATTACAACTAATAATAATAATAATAATAATAATAATAATAATAATAATAATAATAATAATAGCCACTACTACAACTGCTACTATAACTATTATCATTATTACTACTACTGCTTCTACTACTGCTATTACTACTACTACTATCATTACTACGTACTACTTTACTACTACTACTACTGCAATTGCAACAACAAAGACCATCTACAACAACAACTAGTACTACTACCACTAGTATAATAAAAATAATGATAATAATGATTATGATGCTAATAATAGTAATGATGACAACGATTGCTGGAGCAATTTTATTACTACTACTACTAATGATACTGATGCTGATCCTACTGTCGTAACTGTTGCCACTTCTGCCACAGCTCTGGAGCTTGCTTCAGCGGATTATGAATTCTCTACGGTGAATTCTGGAACTCGAGCGAACCTTTTTGACAGACTCTCTCTCTCTCTCTCTCTCTCTCTCTCTCTCTCTCTCTCTCTCTCTCGGGACTGAGTAATGTTCATAATTTTAACTTCCCTAAATTATCCTAATCCTTAAACTAGTGTAGGCATTTGACACAAACGACATACTTTGGTAAAATATTCTCTTTTTATCAGAAATGGGAACCTGGTTCACAAAAAGTACCGTCGGTACAGGAACCGGTTTACTAGTAAAACATGACTTTCTTTTTTTTCATTCTTAAGCTTCATTCTTTAAACTAACTAACTAACT
This sequence comes from Eriocheir sinensis, assembly GCF_024679095.1. Classification (NCBI taxonomy): domain Eukaryota; kingdom Metazoa; phylum Arthropoda; class Malacostraca; order Decapoda; family Varunidae; genus Eriocheir; species Eriocheir sinensis. The sequence continues at coordinate 3,788,347 of NC_066511.1, read as the reverse complement.
AATGGGGAGCACATGCCCGGAAGTTCATTTCACTCATTGCCGCCCATACTCCCGGCGGTCCCCCCAAACAATCTCCCACAAAGCTGCTCATGTCCATCCCAGGTCCCTCCCGGCAGGATCGGCCATGAGTTATTAGGGCGTCCCCTGGGTCTCCTCCACTCAGGGTTGATGGTACAGAGGCAACCCTGTGTGCAGGATTGACTTCCGGGAGGCGTGGTACATGCCCATATAGCCGGTGTGTTGGCGGTGTTGGTAAAAGGCCTCGATTCAGTTTCACGGAGTAGTCACTGGTAAATTGAGGTTAGATGTTTTTTTGGAGAGAAGGGAAATTGGTGAATAACCCATCTTCATGAGCTGCCATGTAGCTCCCATGTAGTCTCCTTATACCCGTGTGTATCCTTGTGTATAAAGCAATCAGTCAGTGAGGGCATACGCCGAAGGGTGCGTTGCCTACTCCACCCTATGACGCCATCCTCGGGAACTCGTCGAAGCAAGTCTCCATGCAGGCCCTTTTTCCATACTAATGCCGTAGTAGGATCCATCGACTTTCATTAGTGACGGACTTTGTAGCATTGTAACTTGGAGAAACAACACAGTGAGCAGGTTCCACTTTTAGGTATCGTTCCACATGCACATATTTCCGGAACTATTCACGGATGCTTCGATTTAGTCTTATGCAGTAGTCTCCGATTTGACACAAAACTATTCCAGCGATACTTCTTGATTCTGGCAAGACCTTTATAACCTTGTCATCAAACTTTTATTATAATTGGCGCTACGTAGGTTATCGTCTTTAATCTTGCACTAATAATAAGGAAATTTTTCCATTTCTGTTTTTGGGCACTTTCCTTTCCTTTCGTAATTGTTTTCAGTGATTTTTTACTTTTTTTTCCTTTAACTCCGTTTGTATGGTCAATGAATATCATTTATTTAATAATCTGAAAATGACCTAAAGTATGAGACTGCACTACATAGCTATTTAATATCTTCAGCCCGTAATATCTGTCATGGATATTATTGTCCCTATAGATCTTTAGAAGGCGTGACGCTGCAGTTTATTTTATATGCCTAAAAAATATGAACCTAGTTGTATAGTCGATATAAAATATTTCATTACTGTTTAAGTTTTAAGAAGTAATGAAACGTACAGCTTATACTTCCCTTGCAGGTAAACACAGCGTTTGTACGTGATAACAAACATTACACAGCTGACGACTTTCGGTGACCTTCAGCAGCATGGCTGGGATACTGGGCGTGAGCGGGCATATGCTGGTAAAGGCGGGGACGAGACAAGGACGTCCTCTGATGCGAAGCTTTACTTCTAATTATCCGAAGCCCTACAACGTCCCAGATGGCCCCTGGGGATTGAATAGGTTAGTACTCAGACATATTATACAAAAGGCTATAATGCCTGTGTGTATGAAGATACTAGCTCCTGGGGGGTTCACTGTGACCTAGTTGGGTGTCATGCTTAAAGGTGATCGCATATAAACAACCAAAGTAACAGAACGAAAACTCAGGAACTGTAGACCGACAGAGAATTAGAGAGATGAAATAAGAATATTTGTGGGAAAAGGATGTATGCAATAACAAGGCTAGAGGTGGAAACGTTGAGAAAGGCTTTGTCCTTCAGTTCTTTGAAAATGGCCACTAATGAAAACGCTGGTGATGATAATGATGATGATGATAATGGTGAAGTTTTGTGCCTGACAGATTCTGCAAATAAGGCCCAACATATTCATATCCCCAGCCTTATTAACGCGAGTCCAACAGACTTTGCCCTTTTCAGAAATTAAAACACCACGACACCATGAATTAAAAGACACATCAGCAAAGCAGGCGTCCTGACAAGAATGCTAAAGTTGCCCAAACGGTAGACTGCTCTGTTCAGCAAATAGAACACCATATTTAAGATATCTAAATGTATTTTGTAAAGTCAACCTGCAATGTCAAAAATATTTGAAATAGCCATCGTGTGTGTGTGTGTGTGTGTGTAATTCACCTCTTGGTCTGCGGCGGGTCTCTCGAGACAGCCAGCCATTCCCCTACGGAAGGAGCGCAGAGCTCAGTGACCGATCTTTGGGGAGGACTGAGACCACTCACACACAACACACCGCGACAACGAGGTCACAACTCCTTGCCTTACGTCGCGTACCTACTCACTGCTAGGTGAACAGGGGCTACACGTGAAAGAAGATAAACCCAACTTATCTTCACCCAGTCGGGGAATCGAACCCCGGTCCTTCTGGTTATGAGGCAGATGCTCTAACCACTGAGCTACCGGACCGTGTGTGTGTGTGTGTGTGTGTGTGTGTGTGTGTGTGTGTCAAACTTGGATCTAAGTACATGTACTCGCACTTGCACTCGTACTTAAAGTACACAATATCATGTATCATGTATCATGGCCAATAATGAAAACGCTGGTGATGATAATAAGGATGATGATGATAATGGTGATGTTTTGTGCCAGACAGATTCTGCAAATAAGGCCTAACATATTCGTATCCCCAGCCTTATTATCATGATCATGTATCATGTATCATGGGCCAGAAGTTCATTAGTACTTGTACTCGGACTTCAATTACTCGACAAATTTACGATTGCTTTCGAGTTCATTCGTTTAAACCAAAAAATGCAAACGTGTGACTGGTGTGATGTTTGACGACCTGCCTGGGTGGAGTTGAAGTCAGGGTGAGGGATTAACAAAGGTGCGTCCTAAGCTCGGGCATTGGGGACCTTGGGGACCTTGGGGTGAGGTGAAACTGAAGTCATGATTGTAAGGTTACCAGGGCAAAGAGGGGATGGCAGTTTGCCACTGGTCAAAAGCAGTGATCAATTTCCGTCACTGAGGTGATTCAGTAGATGTCTGGAACTGCAAGGTGTGGACTGTGCAGCGGCTTGCCTGGCAGGTCATGGCCTCATACGTATTTTGGAAACACTTCATCCACATATCATCATGCATTTATCTGAGTTTCATTGCCCATATTGCTTCCTGATATTACTTTTGAGTATATGAATACAATGAAGCATACTATGATATTACAAATTCCATATAGGCTGTAATATACTGTAGAAAAATATCTCAAGGTTAAATCAATTAAGGGTAGGCTACCTGTACTTGGATTCGATGCAGTACACAAGTACTCGTACTTGGACTTGAGTTCAGCTAGAAACTGAGTACTTGTACTTGGATTCGTGTTATTGTAATGTAATCGTACTTTGACTCAAGTACAAAAAAAATGTATTTGAACCCAAGCCTGGTGTGTGTGTGTGTGTGTGTGTGTGTGTGTAAACATTAGTAACATTTTGGCCGGAAAAAAAGCTGCTGGATTCTTTTGAGGAAGATGGAAGTGATAGGCAGTAAAAGCAAATTCTTTTTCCCAGGGCAGCACGACTGGAGCTGGCGGCAGCGTATAGAGGCCTTGATCACTTGGGACTAAACGAGGGCATCAACAACCACCTCAGTGTGATGGCGCCTCGTGCGAACGGCAACGGGGAGGTGATGCTTGTTTTCCCGGAGGGCCTACACTGGCGTGAGGTGAGTCGACAGGACTGGTATGTAGCCATCGTGGTCACGCAAGGAAATCCACGGTTTGCGAAACACTGCTATTGCGAGACTCACACTGTCCTTGCTGATATAAAAAAAAATCATTGTTTACAGAATTTTTTCATTGTAGCAGCGCCTAGCGGTTCTTTTTATTGTTTTTGTGTTTGCCTTCAGCTGCCGCCCTTGTTGTAAAAAGATAAAAATAATTCAATAGACAGGCCTTGCTGCATTTCTTCCACATATCAGAGTCGTCTTATATATGTATGTAGTAATATATATATATATATATATATATATATATATATATATATATATATATATATATATATATATATATATATATATATATATATATATGATTATGAGGGGCTCACAAGACACTTTGAGAAGGTAAACTGGGGAACCTTAACGCTAGATGAGGGCCAGCTCTCAGGGCTGGAACCGGAAAGACAGGGGAATCATGTAGAAATGACCTACAATAATTTAGTGAGAGTAATTGCAGAGGGTCAGAGACAGCATATCCCTTACCAAGCACGTAGGAAGGAAAATAACAGCCCTAAATGGATGACCCGCAGACTCAAGCATGAGATTGGCTTGAAGAGAGGAATTTATTGGAAAATAAAGAACGGAGAAACCCACCTCAGGGGTAGGTATGTTGAGCTAGCCAGGTTGGTGAAGAAGAACACCCGCCTAGCAAAAATAAATTATGAGATTAGGATAGCCAACGAGGCCAACAGCGATCCCAAGGGCTTCTTCAAATTGTACAGAACGAAAACAAGGGACAGAATTGGACCGTTGAAAACAAACACAGGTGAGCTCGTTGAGAATGGAGAAGATATGAGTCAAATGATGAATGACTATTTCCTTTCAGTTTTCACGCAGGAAAATCTAACAACCATTCCGGAGAGAGTTCAGATATATGAGGGCGAAGAGAACGACAAGTTGAGGGATGTGATCATTACTAGGCAAGTAGTCCAGGATGAGCTTGGTAGGTTGAAGAAAACCAAATCGCCGGGCCCGGACGAAGTGTTCCCACGGATTCTGAAAGAGTGCAAGGAGGTCCTCAGTGGCCAAATTACTGATATCGTTAAGATGTCGGTAAATTCTGGGTATGTGCCCATTCAATGGAAAGTAGCTAATGTGACGCCGATTTTCAAAATGGGAGACAAGTCAGCCACCTCAAATTATCGCCCAATTAACTTAACATCAGTTGTAGGAAAGATGTTGGAGTCAATTATAGCCGGGAGCAATCGGGACCATCTAGCGAAGCATAGTTTAATTCATGATTCACAGCATGGGTTCACAAAGGGCAGGTCTTGCCTTACTAATCTGTTGTCATTCTACACTACAGTGATCGAGGCGGTTGACAGAGATGAAAACTATAACATATTATATTTAGATTTCAGTAAAGCGTTCGACAAAGTTCCTCATCACCGGCTACTACTAAAATTACAGGCTCACGGCGTAGATGGGAAAATTTTGAACTGGATCAGGGCGTGGCTTAGTGGTAGGAAGCAGAGAGTGCAAATCAATGGTAAAAAATCTGAATGAGGCAGTGTTACGAGTGGAGTCCCACAAGGGTCGGTGCTGGGTCCTCTGCTTTTTTATTATTTACATCAATGACTTGGACACAGGAATTAGTAGTGATGCCAGTAAGTTCGCAGATGATACCAAGATCGGTAGAGTAATCCAATCAGACAGGGACGCTAGCGTTCTCCAGGATGAGCTTGACAGACTTTATGATTGGGCGGGGAAGTGGCAGATGGAATTCAATGTCGGGAAGTGTAGCATTCTGAGTGTAGGTAGGAATAATCCCTCACACAATTACTCCTTAAATGACACTCCTCTAAGCAGGTCTGGGCGTGTGAGAGACTTAGGAGTACTAGGGAGCGCTGACCTCCGTCCTAGGGCTCAATGCATTCAGGCTAAAAATCGGGCAAACAGAGTACTTGGTTTCATCTCAAGGAGCGTAAGCAATAGGAGCGCAGAAGTCATCCTCAAACTTTACTTAGCACTAGTTAGACCTCATCTCGATTATGCAGTTTAGTTCTGGTCCCCCTACTATAGAATGGATATCAAGAGGAGGATGACAAAAATGATTCAGGGGGTGAGAAACTTGCCTTATGAAGACAGGCTGAAGCATTTAAATCTACACTCTCTAGAAAGGCGAAGGTTGCGAGGAGACTTGATCGAAGTCTATAAATGGATGAAGGGCTTTAATAAAGGGGATGTCAATAAGATTTTGAAAGTGAAAGAGCCAGGTAGGACGCGTAGCAATGGTTTTAATTTAGACAAATTCAGATTCAACAAAGACATAGGCAAGAATTGGTTCACCAATAGAGTGGTGGATGAATGGAACAGGCTTGGGAGCCATGTTGTGGGTGCCAATACTATAGATACATTCAAGAAGAGGTTAGATAAAGCCATGGATGGTGAGGTAAGGTGGGGTTGAGTGTACAGGAGCTGCCTTGTATAGGCCAACCGGTCTCTTGCAGACTCTTTACGTTCTTATGTTCTTATGTTCTTATATATATATATATATATATATATATATATATATATATATATATATATATATATATATATATATATATATATATATATATATATATATATATATATATATATATATATATATATATATATATATATATATATATATATATATATATATATATATATATATATATATATATATATATATATATATATATATATATACACACACACACACACACACACACACACGCACATATTTTAGGTGACTGCGAGCAACTTGGTTGGGCTGGACAGAGAGGCGAAGACCGTGGAAGGAGAAGGGGCGCCTGAAACCACCGCCTCATGCATCCACCTCTCCATCCACAAGAAGCGACCCGGGACCCAGGTTGTCATGCACACCCATCAGCCGTACATCACAGCTCTTGGTGAGTGGCGCCATTCTGTGCACTTAATCCTCTTTCAATGATAAAAAAATTAAAAAAACTCATTCGCTATCAATCATCAGCACGGTGGTTTATTTTTCAGCGAGCCTTGAAGACTTTGAACTACGCCTGGTGCATCAAAATTCTCTAAGATTCTGGAACAGGGTGGCTTATGACCCCAACTATCAGGGTGTGGCGTATTCTTTCGAGGAGGGAGAGCGAATGGCTAAAATATTAGGTAAACAGAAGATGTAAATGTTTCCTTTTGCTTATTAGTATCTATGGCTGTAATCTAGAATGTTCAATATATGGTAAGAGTTAATATTATACGAAAATTGATTAATATTATATTTTTTCGCTTTTAGAATTTGTTGTGCATAGTTAACTATCATGTATCTCCAGTTCACTGTGACAATTATCCTCGCAGGGGACAAGGATGTTTTATTGTTGGCTAACCACGGCGTGCTTACCGTGGCTCCCACCATCTCTATGGCCTTCGACAATCTCTACTACCTGGAGCGAGCCGCCATGGTGCAGGTGAGACGCGACGTTTGTCCAATAGTCCGGCAAATCTTAAGTGGCGGCTCTGACGTAGACAGCCCGCTAGACCCTGTTGCCGCGTCTCCAACTAACCTCGCACACCGTGTCTCTCACACTCTTCTCTCTCTCTCTCTCTCTCTCTCTCTCTCTCTCTCTCTCTCTCTCTCTGTGTGTGTGTGTGTGTGTGTGTGTGTGTGTGTGTGTGTGCGAGAAAAGTGGGGGTATACTCGATTCGGGGAGTATGGTGCACGACAATGCATAATAATAATAATAATAATAATAATAATAATAATAATAATAATAATAATAATAATAATAAACCTCTATAAAAACAACGCACCAGACTCTTTACCCCTTGGGTGGTGTGGAAATAAGGTCAAAGTGTAATATTTTATTGTTCTTAGCGAGCACTCCTTCCCCACTCCCTGGCCATCCCCAGCGGAACCTCACCATTCACCTGCATATGACTCACATCAGAATTTGCTTGACGGTCCTGGCATTCCATATATAGGTACAGTCTCCATATTTTATCATAATTATGCCATATAGCTGACATTGTATGGCAGATGGCAGACACACATAAAAAAATAGCAGAAATGCGATAATTAAAGCAGGCAGAGCAACTGGCAACTGCGGTGTGTTGGGTTGACTTGAGCTGACACCGCCGCGGTGGCAACGCTGCCAAGTGTTGTTCAAATTTCTTTGTATTCACTCACAGATAGAGAGTCAATCATAAAAAACATATTTGTTTTTATACTAGAGTAAGAGAGAAAGAGAGAGACATGGGGAGAGAGAGAGAGAGAGAGAGAGAGAGAGAGAGAGAGAGAGAGAGAGAGAGAGAGAGAGAGAGAGAGAGAGAAGGGTGTGAGAGGCACGGTGTACGAGGTCAGTTGGGGACATAGCACCAGTGTCTAGCGGGCTGTCTACGTCAGAGCCGCCACTTAAGATTTGCCGGACTATAATGTACAAATTAAGAATTATGGCCCTTTTGTCTGTAGAGCCCAAGAATCTTTGTTATCCTGAAAAAAATTATATGATTTGTAACTTAATATAATCTAATTACCCTCTGTGAACACAAAAGGGGTTATTACCCGCTTCGGGCCCCTCAGGAAAGATCAGCAGTGTCTGACACATCCACGTCCGCGTCTTCCTCCTCATCCATATCCATTGCATAGTCTTAAGCATGTGTTAACTATATTTTTAAGCTCAATTTATTGATTTTATGCTGCAAGGCAAAGGGATGAAAAGTATTTCAATTACTGTCATGGTAGAATAAATGGATGATTTCAGCATTTTCCAAGATGTTCGAGGTTTGTCTGAAACAAATTGAGCCAGATGCAGACATCAATACCGATCTCAGGCCATATTCCGGTCTTACTATGAATATAATGATCGTTGTTACACTAATTATTGATGTGTCTGTTTGGGATTTGACCGGAGTAAATAGCCTTTTTCTCTATGCTTGGAAAACATGCCACTGAATATTATGCGCTAGTTGTGGACACAGATCCTGGTTAATTTGAATATATAAAAGTTTTTTTTTTCAGATGTTAGCCATGGCGACTCAGCGCAAACTGAGGGAGGTGCCCGAAGAGGTGGTCAGCGCAATGCATCCACAATACATGCAACTGGCACAAAATTACGCAGACACCTACTTCTATGCCATATACAGGCTGCTGCAGAAATCGCAGCCGGATTTCGAGAAGTAGGCAAGTAACAGTTTCGATAAAATTATGCCGAATATTGGTGGTCACCTTTCAAATACCGATGTTATTGATATATATATATATATATATATATATATATATATATATATATATATATATATATATATATATATATGAGAGAACCTGTTGTTAGCGAGTCCTGGAGTGAGAGAACCTGTTCTTAAAAAAACTGAATCCCACCACTGCATATATATATATATATATATATATATATATATATATATATATATATATATATATATATATATATATATATATATATATATATATATATATATATATATATCAGTGGTGGGCACTGATCACTTTTGCTGTTCCGTGTGTGTGTGTGTGTGTGTGTGTGTGTGTGTGTGTGTGTATAGATATATATATATATAGATATATATATATATATATATATATATATATATATATATATATGTATAGCCTTGGGCCGACCATCAGGATCCACCGGGAAGAAGCCTACCGGCGCAATAGGCTACATTGTAGCCTATTGCGCCGGTAGGCAGCTACTGCAAGTTAGCGTAACTCAACTAATTAAATTAAGTAGTACTGGGCTGCAAGTGCAATATAGTAAATGAGAAAAATTTGACATGGTAATATTAGCCTACATGTCTTGTTATTAAACTAGTAAAACTAGCCCATCGCAGCTACCTTCCACAAGCAGCAACAGTTAAGCCCTTACTTTCATATATGTTGCCGCAGTCTCAAATATCTGTTGCCTAATTTCAAACACAAATCTCCAGGAGTAAGAGTAACGCAATACGTCCAGTCTCCCCGAAAGGTTTAACTCAACTGATTCGTCGGGGAGACCACCGACGCGCGGCCTAGAGCTAGACGTGTCGCTGATGTTTCCCGTATTAGACACGTATGATTTCGCGCGGCCTAGAACTACGTAGACGTGTCGCTGATCAGTTTTCCCGTAGTAGACACGTATGATTTCTGTACGACTAGGGCAGGGATGTTAGAATGTTATCGCTTACTGTGACTTTGTCTTCCATCTCACCTCATGAAAATATATATCTTTCTTGATAAATTATTAAATTATTTTTCTATGTATTTTTTTTATTAATTAATTTATATATTTTTCGAGAGCCGTGAATTGAGTCATTGCGAGCCGCCAGCGGCTCATGAGCCAATGAATACCACTGGGCTACAAAAAAAAAAAAATATATATATATATATATATATATATATATATATATATATATATATATATATATATATATATATATATATATATATATATATATATATATATATGTATATATATATATTTACGTCGTGGCCTATTGCGCCGGTAGGCTTCTTCCCGGTGGATTCTGATGGTCGGCCCATATATATATATATATATATATATATATATATATATATATATATATATATATATATATATATATATATATATATATATATACACACACACACACGGAACAGCAAAAAGTGATCGGTGTGCCACTATATATATATATATATATATATATATATATATATATATATATATATATATATATATATATATATATATATATATATATATATATATATATATATATATATATATATATATATATATATATGCAGTGGTGGGATTCATTTTTTTAAGAACAGGTTATCTCACTCCAGGACTCGCTAACAACAGGTTCTCTCACTATCACAGTCTCTAGAAGCAAACCATGCTGGTTGGCCCGATGTAAGTGCAAAGATTGATTTTTGGTTTGCCACATGCTACAGTCTAGCAAGTGAAATTATTGATTTTAGTTATTTTCCCAACTTAAAAAAAAAGTCCAAATAATGGTTAAAGCCAGTGAACCCTCACTATGGACCGGAAACTTGCCCCAGCCCTGTCATTAAACCGCGAATTTTGGAAAATCAATCGCCATACCTCCCTTATTGCTGGGGCTACAGAAATGTTTTTGGTAGCAATCGACGGCAAAACGAAAGGGCTATATATTGTAATAAGCGACCGGGCTCAAAAACCGACTCGAAAGGGTTAAAAATCGAATAAATTTGCAATAAAACGACTGAAAAAAACTATTTTTGAGTTCCCAACATTGAAACCCACTCATTTTTTGAGAATTTCAAAAAAGGTATTTAACAAATAATTTAACCCTACCAATGTGCTTTCCAATATGATGCATAAGATTTCCCTACTTCCAGTAGTTTCGTCGCTAGAGCTCGAAACGTAAACCCTTTTGAGAGCAATTTTGATGAACTCCAGACACTTTTCCGTTTTTGTCTAGTGTGGCATTGCTTTTGCCTCTAGAAGGCTGTAATTTGGCATGTTGCCCCTTTTCGTAATGTAGTTTGACCAGCTCGAAGGAATTTTTGATAGCTCGATTCCAAGTTTGTCGTCGAGCCGTCACAAAATAGCCTGTTTTTCGGCCCTATTGTCGCGATTTGGACACGTCCTAGTTTTTTGCTTATAACTTTTTTTTATTTATTTAGTGCTTTACAATTTTTTTCTGATTATTAATCTGTATTAATAGAGTTTTCATTTGCCACCAAGCACGCCTTCATAGCTTCAGTAGTTTTTGCTCGAGCTTGACCAGAAGTCGCGACGAAAATTCGCCAAATCTGACTCATTTCACGCGCCGCGACGAAAAACCTTCCTGACGCCACAAAAATTAATATATCTGCATAAAAATTCATATATGAACACTTCAATATGTTGACTATCTTGTATTAAAATAATTTTAAGATATCTATATAAAAGTTACTATTTTCTATATAATCATTTCACTATATAAATCAACCTATATTAAGCGCCTTATTATACATGTTATTTTTTTTATTTAGTATTCAACCCTATTTCTTCCCATTTATGAATAATACATTTAATTTGCTTTCTTTTGATACCAAATATATATATATATATATATATATATATATATATATATATATATATATATATATATATATATATATATATATATTACAACTACAACTACAACTCTTTTTCCATTCCCCTAACCTCACCTCTCTTCACCTATCCTTATATCCTTTCTTCTTTCCTCCCCTCCTTCCTCCTCTCCCCTCGCCCCTCCCTTCACTAAACGACCCCCAGGTGTGTCGTCGCCCGTTCCCCTCAGCTTCCCGTGGCCCGGCGTTAGTTCCGCCTCTATAGCACTCTATTACCCCGCCTCTCTCTCCTTTTCCTTTCATAAGAATATAAGAACATAAGAACATGGGGAAACTGCAAGAGGCCGTGTGGCCTACACAGGGCAGTTCCAGAATCCCCCCCACTACTCACGATGTCTGAGGTGTAGTTTCAGGGGTTACAGGCAGAGGCTTGATCCTCGTTTACCTTCGGTACGGGCGTACGCTCCAGTACCCTGTCTCTTTCCTGCACCCACACCTCACTGCCACCTGTCATCCTCGTCCATGTAGCTATCGAGTCTACTCTTAAAACAAGCTATCGTCCCTGCACTAACTATGTGATTGCTGAGTCTATTCCATTCCTCCACCACCCTATTACTAAACCAATGCTTGCCTATATCTTTCCTAAATCTATATTTTTCTAATTTAAATCCATTACTGCGTGTTCTATCCTGATGGCTATTTTTTTTTTTCCCTAGTATCACTAGGGGAAACGGGCCCTTGTCCTAAGTCCTAAGAGTTAAAAAAATGCTCCCTCCCTGCGCGGGGGAGCACGGGCTAAGCCGATTGGCGGCCCGTAGCAGGATGCCGACAGACCGACTCTATCGGCGATAGAAATCTAGCCGACCGAGTCGGTCTGTCGACGAGGACTGGCCTGTCTCTGCTGGCTAATTCTCAGTACTTTACTTATATCGCCTTTGTTGTAACCCTTGACCCATTTGAATACTTATATCAGATCTCCCCGCACTCTTCGTCTTTCTAGTGAATGTAAGTTGAGATGTTTCAGCCTATCTTGATATGGAAGGTTCCTCAGCCCCTGAATCATCTTGGTCATCCTCCTCTGAACTGATTCTAGCGAGTTGATGTCCATTCTGTAGTGTGGGCACCAAAACTGGACAGCATAATCTAAGTGTGGCCTAACTAACGCTAAATAGAGTCTGAGGATGACCTCTGTACTCCTGTTGGTTATCGTCCTGTTAATAAAGCCTAATACCCTGTTAGCCCTATTCCTCGCACTAATACATTGCAATTATGATTTAAGGTTATTAGGTCATTACTATATTTCTTTAACACGGCTTTTCACGTAGGCCCATTTGCTCAATTAAAGGTAATGTACAGGGCTAGCATTACACCACTATACGTCCAAGTTAAAGCGTTTCTTAACCTTATATGCTGCAATTGATTCTATATGGCGCTGGAAACTGCCTGAAGACTTGTAAATGGTGTTAGAACGTTTATAATACCCTCTCTGATACCACTAGCTTCCCTACCTCACTCTCCCACCCCGCCCTACCTTTCCTTCTTTTATAACCTGTGGAAAGGACTGTGTGGTGATTTAAGGGAACGTTAAGGAAGGGGCAGCAAAGGGATAGGGATTGCAAAGGTGGTGGTAGTGATATTGTGACTGTAGTAAAGGAAAGTAGTAATAGAGGATTGGTAGTTGTGAAGTAAGGATGATTGTAAAGTGATGGTTTCAAGTATGGTAGTTATGTGATGGTAGTAGAGGTCGTAGTAGTCGTATAGTAGAATGAAATGAATAGCAAGGTGGTATGTATACGAGCAGAAACATATCACTGATACGAGTGATCGGTGGTGTGGTATTTAGGTATGAATGGTTGCTGTAGTAGTAGTAGTAGTAGTAGTAGTAGTAGTAGTAGTAGTAGTAACAGGCGTAGTGGTAGTAGATGCAGTCACAGTAAAAATAAAAGTGAAAACGGCAACAAGAAAGAGGACATGAGCAGAGAGAAGTAAATTGATAAAACAAAACAGCTCATCATTTACATTCATCCTCCGTGGTGGGGGCTGCTGGTGGTACTCGGTGCTGGTGCTGGCTCATCCTATCACGCCAGGACTTCCGATAAAGGGTGGGCACAACAGCTTGCCTGATAGTCTCCGCTTGACCACTGACACGACGGAACGGTGAGCATCTGTAAGAGGAAGAAAATTAAGTATCGAATCATAAACACAGGGGTGGGTTGATGGGAAGGAACTCGTGGAAAATACTGAATACAAAGCAGCCATGTCCTAATAGATTCATTACCTAGCCAAATACATGTACGTGGACAATACATCTCTATCGATAAATCTATTAATGAGTACCTATCTATCTATCTATCTATCTATTACCTTTTATCTATCATGCAATCTTCTCCGGGCTATTACCTCCTCCCAGCTGGTTCACGGGCGCCACTATCCGTCTATACAACTATCAATGTGTACCTATCTTCTATCTATCTATTCACTTGACACTTACTGCCTCACTACACCAATCAGCACGCCGCGCCGGTCTTTGTATTACGTACACTGCACACTTAGTAAGTAACACACAACTTCAGTACTGCACGCGCGAATCAACCACCGGTACTGATGAGACGCCGGCGGGCAAGTCTCCGCGGCTCAAAGGATTCGTGCTGACCCGGTGGATTCGAAACGAGTTCAAATCCTATCACTAATACTCATCATCAACATTAAATTACAAGTGTCTACCTAATGAGGACATTCCCTATGTGTTCTACAATCTAAGAGCACACACAGAGTAACGTCATCACATTCTTATCGGTGCACTATTGACAATGTACACCCTGACTACAGCCACCTGCACAACACACTTGGCGACCTCCAGTATTGGACGAGGCTAAACAAGGTGACTGTCAACGAGAACAAGACAGTCCTCATGCACATCACCACCTTCACAACAGCCGCACCTCCACCTGTAGTCTCCATCGGTACTCCGCTCCAGGTGGTGGAGACAACCAAGCTTCTCTGTGTCACCATTGACAACCGCTTGACGTGGAAGGAGCATGTCAGCCGCACCATCGCTTCAGCCTCCTTTCAACTCTACCTTCTGATACAGATTAAATCACTGGGGACTCCCACAGCTCACTTACGCCTCCCCAGCCTGGTTTCCATCCCTCAACACCACCCAGCGCCGCCAGCTTGAGAAGGTGCAAAAGCGTGCGTGTAGGCTTATCTTGGGCCCGTCTTACTCCACCTATGACGAGGCCCTTGACGCCCTACACCTGCCCACACTTCAAGACCACTACCAGCACCTCCTCCAAAAGTTTGCGGTACAACTGTTAAATCACCCGCGCCACCGTGACCTGCTACCAGACACTGCGCCTCCCTCTCGCCATGCCGTCAAACACAGAAACCTACTGATACCTATCCGTGGAAGGACGGAAAGGTACAGCAAGAGCCCCATCCTTACCATTGTAAATTTAATAAACAACAAATAACCATAAGAGCGATTTATATGCACATTCATATTAGATTCATTTATGTTGTACAATTTAAGTTCATATTTATTTTATGTACATCTATATATCCATGTTAACATATAAATGTTTAGCCTCTGGCTGCACACCCTATGAATAAACCGTTTATTATTATTATTATTATTATTATTATTATTATTATTATTATTATTATTATTATTATTATTATTATTATTATTATTATTATTATTATTATTATTATTATTATTATTATTACGTATATATAATTATTTTTATTCGATTATCTATGGGAAATTCTTCATGTGCTTGTGGCAAGAGAATCTCCAGCCTTGGAGTAATAAACTACTAGTAATAGTTTGCCCCATTATTTTCCTTAAGCTTGTACTGTGCTGGTTGAATAGACGAGAAAATATTATATGACAAGCAGCTGGTGCGTGATTGCTGCCATGTACTGTCATCTTAATTAAATACTGACTGATTCATCTACGTCCTGAGTACTTGATAATCACGGGAGTAAAATTAGATAAATTCAACACTGGTAGTAAACACGAATAATAGCCTTGTCCCCAACAGTTACCAGCCAAACGAGTGAAACGTCATAGCGAAGAAAACGGCAGCCGGGATGCAAAACAGTCCTTTGTCCCAACCTACCAACTTTTCTCTCTCCTCTCGTTTATTCTACCCGCACAACACACACTCATTCTTATCTATTTCAATTGCATGGGAGGTTAAGACTTATATCTTGTATGGCTCCCTTCTTTCAATCATCTTGAGTTTGGATTTTCGCAAAAATGTTTTCATTTAATTAGGGTGATACTATTACCAATTTTTCCTTTTCTTTCTCTATTTCTCTTTTCTTTGTGGTTAATTAATTGGCAGACGTTTAGTTTGAGTATGTTCATGAACAATTATCCAGTCTGGATTTAAAAGAACTGATTGACGGAGCATTTACAACATCCTCAGGTAAGGAGTTCCAGTCGTTAACGAATCTGGTGCTGAAAGAGTTTACTCTCATCAAGGTTCTCCAATGTTGTTTTTTCCTGAGTATGCGTGTGTTGGATCTGGTGTTTGCTTCACTATATTCAAAGAAGACGTCTTTATCAATATTTTCAATCCTGTTTAGGATTTTATAAGTTTCAATCAAATCTCCTCTGCGCCTTCTCTTTTCCAGTGTGGTCAGCTCTAATCTTTCACACCTTACTTCATACTCCATGTCTCTCAGTTCCGGTACTAGTTTTGTCATCCTCCTTTACACCTTTTCCAGTTCTAGGATGTATTTTCTGTAGTATGGGGACCAGCACTGAACTGCGTATTTCAAATGGGGCCTAACGAGTGAAGAGTACAGTGACTTACACATTTCAACATCCAAGGAAAAGTTTCTCCGTATGAGGCCAACCATCCTGTTACCCTTAGCTGCCACCTGGGCCACATGCTGTGCAGGTTTCAGATCTGATGATATCATGATTCCAAGGTCTTTCTCACTCTCTGATGTTTTCAGAATCTTCCCTCTCAGTTCATATGTACATCTTGGGTTCCTGTGACCTATGTGGACAGTTGCACACTTCTCTGTACTAAACTGCAACATCTATTTTTCAATCCATGCCTGCATTTTTAGGTCATTCTGCATTTCTTGAAGATCTGCACCACAGAGTATTCTATTATATATCTTGGCATCATCAGCAAAGAGAAGGGCAGGACAATTTAAATCACTTATCATGTCATTTATAAAAACTAAGAACAATACTGATCCCAAAACAGATATTTGTGGTACTCCTGATGTAACCTCCCTATGCTCAGACTTGGTTCCGCGTATCTCCACTTGTTGTTCTCTCTTTCTTAGAAACCCCTTTATCCAATTTAGAATTGTACTATCGACTCCATTTTCTTTAAGCTTGATCAAAAGTCTCATACGTGGTACTGTGCCAAATGCTTTCCTGCCATCCAAGTAGTTCACGTCCACAGGAATTTGGTCGTCCATGGCAGATGTCGGGTATTCCATATAGATTAATAGGTTTGTTAAGGCGTTTCTTCTTTGCCTAAAACCATGTTGTTCATTGGCGATCAAATCATTAAGGTGTTTTACTAGTTTAGTTCTTACTAGAATTTCACACAATTTGCATAGCACACATGTTAAGGAAACTGATCTGTAGTTTAGGGGTTCTAATTTGCTGCCTTTCTTATAAATGGGGCACACATTCGCTGTTTTTCATAGTGAGGGTACTTACTTACTGTCTGTCATCGCTAGGACGTAAGATGTTGGAGAAATGAGGGCAGTAACTTCTTCTCTTGACACAAAACAGGCGAGAATTGTGTCGAGTAGGGGACATGACACCGCGGCGACTCCTAGGTTTGAACAGGGCCAAAGGAATGCGGGGCCAATCAGGCGCAGGTTTCTGTGAATGGGGCGGAGCTAGCGTGACGTCAGCGAGAGCTCCCTATGTAGTACATATAAAAGTCTGCCCAAAAAGAGAAACGTTTTCTTTATTTTTCTTTGGTGTGGGAAACTTTTTTTTACGAACGCAGAGAGAGAGAGAGAGAGAGAGAGAGAGAGAGAGAGAGAGAGAGAGAGAGAGAGAGAGAGAGAGAATTACCGCTCAGTTAATTATTAAAACGCCTGAAAACTTTGTCACGATTATAAGAAACCATAAAGAGCATGGTGCTTACTATAGGCACTTTTCCGTAGCTAAATAAATGCAATGATTGCAAAAAGTCGTAAAATGATAGACGAAAATATGAATTTGTACAGGTGGCAACACTCCTCTGACGTGTATCTAACAAAATTTTCCTACATTTCTTTCCTAGTTGTCTCGCCGTACACCACATGGTCTGCTCCCCCTCCCCCCCAAAAAAAAAAAATTATTCACCAAATTCTTTTGTTGAAGGGAAGTGTAAAGTTTCTGTCAGATAATTATTATGGCTGCATATTCTGACCTTTTGGGTGGTTATATCGTCTCTTCCATAGAAATAAAGCCTTTTTTTTCGTTTCTCTCTTCCTTGACATGGGAAACTATTAATAAAATGCATGACGGATTATTTTCTTAACACACACGGGAATCATTTGGGAGCTTGATCACTTATAAAAGCACTAGATCCATAGAACAGCATATGATATAAATAGAAAGGGTTGCCAGATTAGCTATTTTGAGAGCAAACACCTGAATTTTGGCTGTTTTGAAGCGTTTGGAATAAAATCACAAAATCTGGCTCAAATTTGGCCTTTTTCGCAGTGTTTGGGCTGCATTAGAGTATGAAGAGAATATCAAGACACCTCTGCACCCGAAATTGACCTTTACTTTTCTCTTTTATAGGAGAAACAGCGACTAGCGGGTTTTTTTTCCCTCACTTTATTTTGCTGTTGCCCTTGAGCTGCTTCCTTTGTTGTAAAAAAAGAAAAAAAACTCATTGGATATCCGTGTATGTACATATACGTTGGTAGGTAGACATATATTTTTTTCAGCAAAGGAGGCAGTTCAAGGAAAAAAAAAAAAAAAAGTCCGCTACTTCCTGCCCCTAACACAACACAATACAATAGTTATAATGTATTTCTAGGTTCTTCAGCGTACATTCTGCATATTCCCCTACCTATAGACCTATTAATGTATACCCATCTATCTATCTGTTCACCTATTATCTATCTAATAATCGTCTACTGGGTATTAGGTTCGCCCATCTAGTCCCCGAAAGCTGCTATCGGTCTATACAACTATCAATATGTACCTACCTATCTATCTGTCCATCTATTTATCTATTATTTATCCAGCAATCTTCTACGGGCTATAATCTTCGCCCAGCTGGTTCACGGGCTCCCCTATCCGTCTATACAACTATTAATATATACCTATCTATCTATCTATACGTCTATACAACTGTCAATGTGCACCTATCTATCTATTTTCCTGTTATCTATATCTGGCAATCTTCTACTTGCTATTATCTTCACCCAGCTGGTTCACGGGCGCTACTATAGGTCAGGGAGGCATTTTTCCATCTATCGCGGCATGCTCTCCTTCGCCCCGAGCATGGTAGTAAAAAATGGCCCTTCCGCCGCCCCTTTCACGCGCCTCCATCACGTGAATGACTAATTTCTGAATGGGGTCACTCTTTCCCGTAATGTTTCATCTGTAGTAAGGGTCCTTGGGGTTCGTTCAGGTCCTCTACTCTTGTCTCTCCTTCCTCCTCTCACTTCACTCTTGTCCTTCCCTTCTAATCTTTTTTATGTCATCCGCTTTCCTTTTTCCTCCCTGTCACTCATTTTTTCCCTCCGCTCCCTCCCTTTCACTCTTTTTCTATCCTTCGTCCCTCCTTTTCCTCTTTCCTTCCCCTCGTTTCTTTTAGTTCCCTTCGTTCTTCTTTTTCTTCTTCTTTTTCTTTTTCTTTTTTTATTATTTTTCTTTTCCTTTTTCTTTTTCTTTTTCTTCTTCTTCTTCTTCTGAGAGAGAGAGAGAGAGAGAGAGAGAGAGAGAGAGAGAGAGAGAGAGAGAGGCAGCTCACAAAAGGTTCCAGAACCTTCGCACTCCTGCTAACCATCATCTTTATATTTCTGCCCGGAATCATGCTAAATCTATTTTCCGACTTACCCAAAACTCCTTCATTAATAGAAAATGCCAAAACCTTGCTTTCTCTAATTCTTCCCGTGACTTCTGGCATCTAGCCAAAAATATCTCCTCCAATTTCACTCCTTCCTCTTTCACTCCTCTCCTTAACTTAACCCTGACGGCAGCACTGCCGTCTCATCTGTCTCTAAGGCTGAACTCTTCGCTCAAACTTTCTGTAAGAACTCCACCCTGGATGATTCTGGGCATATTCCTCCTGCTCATCCCCCCTCTGACTTCTTTATGCCTATTATTAAGATTCTTCCGAATGATGTTTTCTATGCCCTCTCTGGCCTCAACTCTCAGAAGGCTTATGAACCTGATGGAGTGCCTCCTATTGTCCTTAAAAACTGTGCTTCCGTTCTGACACCCTGCCTGGTCAAACTCTTTTGTCTCTGCCTATCAATATCTACCTTTCCTTCCTGCTGGAAGTACGCTTTCGTACAGCCTGTGCCTAATAGTCAGGTGGATAAGTGAAAGAATTGTTCAAATTGGGTTAAAAGCATGTCATTTGGCAGAATGTTAGACTAGACCCTTATGAAGATTTTCAGATATGGGGCCATCTCGAACTCTGCCCAGGAAGTGAATGGCAGCCATTTTCCAATATGGCCGCCAGTAAACAATATAAATTTGATAAATCTGGACATTACCTTCAATATTACATGATTCAGATGGTTTAATGCTTTCATATTTATAAATTGTTTATTGTAGTAATGAAATGTATCTAAAAGAGTTGCTCATTACTAATTTTATTATTAAAATACAGCCATTTTCCAATATGGTCGCCAGTAACACATATGATTTAAGTCAGGGTAATTTCTTCAAGCATGCATTCAACACATGCAAGTGTCACTGGTTAGGTAGTGCAATCACCCCCACACTGACAGAGAGCAGTACACCTTAAGGCTGCCTTGTTACACTTGCAGTGACCTCTGCAGCCTTTTTTACATCCACAGCATAGTAGCTCTCGAGAGGAAACGCTGGTTTCAGAAAGGGTAGTCCACAGTGGTTTCCATTCTTGTGGATCTGTCCAACCCCACTCTCCTGGAGATGGAAGGGCAGGAGTGGCATTAAAGGCTTGTCCCCAGATGTGGCCACCCAGATAGACTGCCCTCTTGGCATGATGCACCAGTACAGCTTTTGTTGGTGGCAGAGATTCCATTGACATGCCCCGCATAGTGAAGAGATGCTGGCGCACTTCATCAACGTTGTCCATGTCACTGGTCCGGTCATACAATAAGACTGTGAAGCGCTCCAATATGGCCATAGCTTCATCATCTATCTCTCCAGGAGCATGGCCCAGGATACGAAAAGTGGTTGTTGCATCATCAAATGCTTTCCAGGTCTGCCATGCCAGCTTCTTCCCCCTCGTAGCAAAGGATGAAACGATGTCACATCCTGTGTAAGTATAGGACATAGGCAGAGCGATGGCTCTTTCAGGACCAATAGAAGCTGTTATTTCATGGGCAGGTATGTATTTACAGTGTTGGCCAGTCCCAAAAGCAACCCACAGGTGCTCTAAGTGTAGCCTAAGAATCGCAACGACTGACAGGACCACCACATCTGTATCAACTGTTCGTATGACAATCTTCTGGTAGCCTTGTCTGACAGCATCGGCAGTGTGTAGCAGCATTCTTGTGTCAGCTTCTTCTTGAATACAGGGGCTCAGGGCTGCAGTG
The DNA here is from genome assembly GCF_024679095.1 of Eriocheir sinensis. Classification (NCBI taxonomy): domain Eukaryota; kingdom Metazoa; phylum Arthropoda; class Malacostraca; order Decapoda; family Varunidae; genus Eriocheir; species Eriocheir sinensis. The sequence goes on along the minus strand of NC_066511.1, from coordinate 3,767,006 downwards.
GTGCTGTCATCTGGTGGGTTGCAAAGAACATCATCGCCTAGGGTGGCAACAAGCTGCTTTCTATCTGGTATCTGCTGCATTCTCATCGTGTGTCTAGCCAGAAATGTAAACAGTTCCTGCTTGTTTGCATCATGCCTGAGAAACTGCTGCCAGTTACCTGGTAACTTATTGCTTCCCTCAACCCTGCGTCTGATCCCTTTTCCACGGCGTTTTCTGGTTTCAGCCTTCAGGCTGTTCTCAAGGTACTGGTCCCACACTACATGCACCCTGTTTGCTCGTTCCAACTTTTTTTCATTGTATGGCAAGAAGACTTTTGCTGCATAGTCATCAAATGATTTGCAAGTAACTGGCTTAAGCATACTGACAAGCACAGCACCATTAAGGATTATCACGTCAGAATCCGGGGCATCAGTGCGACACTCAACATTGCTAGTGAGGCAGTCAAGAAGATCTGACTTCTTGCCCGGAAGTAACTTGTCATCCCGAGACAGTGAAGGTGTGCACCTCTGGTTCTCATGCTTAAAGAATTCATTAAGATCACCCTCTCGTGACTGACAGGCAATATACAGTCGAGAAAAGAGTGAGCAGTCACTCTTAAGGGACTGCAACTTGGACTTGGACTTGTCTCTTGCTGGAGGTTGTCCGAACAGTTGGAGTTTGTTCTTTTTGATCGGGTCATCAAGAGGCTTGCTGCCATTCACCAGGCGCTCCTCAACAAAAGCCTGATCCTGCTGCACTCCAAGTTCTTCAGCCCGACGAACAGACTTGGCAGCTTCTTCATCCATGATGTCATGGGTGTCAAGGCGCATCAACTTCTGGCTCTCCTCAATGAATGGATTTCCCATGTCAGTGATGACTTAAACGAGGGAAGACACCTGTCTGGCAAACGTCTTCTGAATGCTAGTAGTCTGTTCATGGTGCCTCAACACTTTACTCTGCTTGTTCTGCCTAGCCTCCATTAAAGACTCAAATTCAGCAATCAGCATTTTGTTCCAGTCTGTTAGCTGAATGTATTGAGATGGCCCTGCTATCTTGTGCTTCTTACTGGCCATCTTCCCATCACATTTAGTCAAACCTAAATAGGGCAATTTTAATTTTAATTTGGAATGGAAACTTATGATAATTATTGGTTATGAGTACATGCTGTTAATAGGACTGTGCAAAGTGGAACATGCTAAAATAAAGTCCGAATGAGAGTCCGTAATCTGTAACATGTACAATAGGAACCCCAAAAATGTGACGTCATAAGATTAGCAACATACTTGATGTGTAAGAAAGGCACTACTGAAATAAATACTGGTTAATATAAGGTTAATGGATAGTATTTCAGAAACCTGAGGTGTCAAAAATAAACTCACATAAAAATAGTATCGGTAGTATAACTGGCTTAAAGTTCTTATATTTTTTTGTATTTTGAACGTAAAATTAGTAATGAGCAAATCTGTTAGATACATTTCATTACTACAATAAACAATTTATAAATGTGAAAGCATTAATCCACTTGAATCATGTAATGTTGAAGATAATGTCCAGATTTATCAAATTTATATTGTTTACTGGCGGCCATATTGGAAAATGGCTGCCATTCGCTTCCTGGACAGGGTTCGAGATGGTCCCATATCTGAAAATCTTCATTAGGGTCTAGTCTAACATTCTGCCAAATGCCATGCTTTCAACCCAATTTGAACAATTATATGATATTTCTTCACTTATCCGCATGACTATAAGAAGGGTGATCGTTCCAATCCCTCAAACTACCGCCCTATAGCTTTACTTTCCTGTCTATCTAAAGTTTTTTAATCAATCCTTAACCGGAAGATTCAAAAGCACCTTTCCACTTCTAAGCTTCTATCTGATCGCCAGTATGGGTTCCGTAAGGGGCGTTCAACAGGCGATCTTCTTGCTCTCTTAACTGACTCTTGGTCATCCTCTCTTAGCCGTTTCGGTGAAACTTTCGCAGTTGCGCTAGACATATCGAAAGCCTTCGACAGAGTCTGGCACAAGTCTTTGCTTTCTAAACAGCCCTCTTTCGGATTCTATCCCTCTCTGTTCCTTTATCTCCAGTTTCCTTTCCGACCGTTCTATCTCTGCGGTGTTAGATGGTCACTGTTCTTCCTCTAAAGGGGCTCTCACACATTCCCGGTCCCGGTCGCAACCGTCCCTGATGACTCCCGATAAGCCGATCGGGGCCTAACCGCCGACAAAATAGGCAATAATCCCCGGACCGGCGGCTTACCGCCGGTAAGCCGGTGGTTTACCGGCGGTAGACCGGCCGACTGACCTGCTGCAGTCGCCGGTTGTAGAAATCGAAAATCGTATATCGTCGCCGGTCTACCGCCGGTAAACCGCCGGCTTACCGGCGGTAAGCCGCCGGTCCCGAGATTATTGCCTATTTTGTCGGCGGTCAGGCCCCGATCGGCTTATCGGGAGTCATCGGGGACGATCAGGACCGGGACCGGGAATGTGTGAGAGCCCCTTAAACCTATCAACAGTGGTGTTCCACAGGGCTCTGTCCTATCACCCACTCTCTTCCTGTTATTCATCAATGACCTTTTCATAACAAACTGTCCTGTCCACTCATACGCCGACGACTCCACTCTGCGTTACTCAACTTCTTTCAATAGAAGACCATCACAACAGGTAGTACGTGACTCCAGACAGGAGGCTGCAGAACGCTTAACCTCAGACCTTGCTATCATTTCCGATTGGTTTAGAAGGAACCTTGTGTCCTTCAATGCCTCAAAAACTCAATTTCTCCACCTATCAACTCGACACAATCTTCCAAACACCTATCCCCTATTTTTCGACAACACTCAGCTGTCACCCTCTTCAACACTAAATATCCTCGGTCTATCCTTAACTCAAAATCTTAACTGGAAACTTCACATTTCCTCTCTCACTAAAGGGGCTCTCACACATTCCCGGTCCCGGTCGCGACCGTCCCCGATGACTCCCGATAAGCCGATCGGGGCCTGACCGCCGACAAAATAGGCAATAATCCCCGGACCGGTGGCTTACCGCCGGTAAGCCGGCGGTTTACCGGCGGTAGACCGGCGACCATATACGATTTTCGATTTCTCCGACCGGCGACTGCAGCAGGTCAGTCGGCGGTAGACCGCCGGTCTACCGGCGGCAGACCTGCTGCACATCGACGAGAAAACACTTTCTTTGCATTTCCATATATTTATAATTACCTCATAAATAGCTTCATACCTAAATTCATTCGTGTGCATAAAACTCTCTCTCTCTCTCTCTCTCTCTCTCTCTCTCTCTCTCTCTCTCTCTCTCTCTCTCTCTCTCTCTCTCTCCTTTCACCCATTCATCTTCCTCC